>NC_044982.1:79505452-79805452 GCF_008728515.1 Papio anubis
GTTGGAGACTGGAGCTGTTCCTATTCGGCCATCTTGCTCCGCCCTACACACAATATATTTTATATCCCAGAGCATTCACTCCTTCTGTTCTCTCTGGCTAATCCACTCTATGCCACAATTTTCAAAACAGGCTCCTTTTTCTCTTATAAGACTAAACTCTATAATACCACTTTCTCAGAGGAATCCTCTTCAGCCCTTTATTTAAAACAGTCCTATTCACATTTGTTTAAAACAGGGCTTACTGAGGCAGGTGTGTAAGCTCCGTGTAGTTACTGTCTGGAATATAATGGACACTCAAAAAATATTTATTGATGAATGAACGAATAAATTGTCAAAAATAAGTATGGACCTTAGGTAAGGAGAAACATTATTTTAAAAGACTATTGCAGTAGGGGAAAATCTTCAGATCACAAGATCTGCAAGCACCTTATAGAACAGGCAGAGGAGAATTTCCTTTAATACGAAGGGGTAAAGAAGACAGTAAGTACTGGTTACTGGGGAGTAGGATGGAATGGTGGCTTGATAGGGCAGTTGAACAGAAACAGTCTTTTCCCAAGGTTGTCAGATTCTTGGGAGTGGTCCCTAAGGAGATATTGCTCCATATTCCCATGCTAGCATTGGCTGAGTGTGATTCATAGTTCCGGGTTATGGGAAGAAGGAGAGAAAGTTAAACTTGGTCAAACCAAGTTAGAAAGTATTTTGAGCAGATCGGTCAGTGAGTTCAAACAATTAATTATTTATGAAACATAGAAAGTAAATCTGGTAAATCTGCATTTGACTTTATCATAAGTAAACAAGGGAAGCATTTCTGAGTCTTACCTGACTCACATGGGGGAAGGTGTATTTTTGTAGTAAGGCATTTCCCAGAACACAAAAGGCTGGGGGACGGGGGTTTCTTAATCATTGCTGCTTTTCAGGAACACAGGGCTCTTATAGATGTTAAAGTTGCCAAAATGAATAATTAAATGAATGTTTGTTACAGTATGTTTAAAGTAATATTTAATGTGAAATGACTATGTACAAGTCTACATATGTACCTTATCTTTATGTATTTATTTTTATATTGATATTGGTATTTGTAGTATTATTCTACATAAATATGATCTAATCAACATTTTTCAACATGTCTTATTGTTAGAGACTAATCCATGAATTATAGAATGCTTGGCTTGTGGCCACTGTATGCCAGTTTCACCCTTAAGATACTATGACAATTACAAGCACATTCTGCCTTCTCCTCTTATAACCAAATGCCCCTTAGTAGAGCAGCTCTAATCTTAGTTGAGAATCATTGGAACACAGACGTGTTATAGATTCTAAATGCTAACGTTATATTTCATTAATATTCTCCATTTATTCTCATATGCATATCCATTGTTAAACTGCTTTTGCTGAATATGTAAATCCTAGAACATAAATTATTTATTTTATATTATCCATTCTACCATAAGTGGTTTATTTAAGTCAATCATGGGTTATACATTCTGCTTACCTACTCAGCTATTTTCATCCCTCTGGCAAATGATACTACAAAGAAGCCTTCTGAGAAGTTGTTGGAAATTGATTCCTTACTATCAATAAAAGACAAATAAATACATGTTAACTTTGCTTTGTCTGGATATTTTTAAAAGTAGATGATTATAATGTGTAGCCAAACTCCTATATCCGTCTTTTGCCAATCCCAGGATGAAGCTAGTTCAATGGAAAAAATGTAGAGTGTAAAAGTTGTAGAGTGCAAAACTGTAGAGTGTAAAAGTTGTGATAGATAATTTCTAAAGATGACATTTCTTATGAATGTCTTTACATTCAAGTAAGCAAATTTTCTTACTACTTAAAAATATGAGTTGGAGATTTTGTTACTGGTGACCAGAGACATTTTATGTTATATGCTATATTTTTGTTGAAGTCCAATAAATTCCAAGGAATTGTTTATTTTCTGCTATTCCTAAAAACTCATGAATGTATGTCATAAAATCTTTCACAGGTTAAAAATTAAATATCTTTTAGCATCAACAATACAAATATATTATTAGGAAAGTAAAAAAAAAAAAAAAAAATTACAATAAAATTATCCACAATGAGAACACTAAAGATATGTCTACTTACTGAAAGGAGTTGACCAAAAAAATTTTTTGTAAGAGGAGAATTTTTACAATCCCCAATTTTAAGTGTATTTATTTCGATATTCATAGTGTAGATACATCATTCTTTCTGTGGTTTAAAAATCCATTTATACATGAAGTCCTTGCCCATGCCTATGTCCTGAATGGTATTACCTAGGTTTTCTTCTAGGGTTTTTATGGTATTAGGTCTAACATTTAAGTCTCTAATCCATCTTGAATTAATTTTCGTATAAGGAGTAAGGAAAGGATCCAGTTTCAGCTTTCTACTTATGGCTAGCCAATTTTCCCAGCACCATTTATTAAATAGGGAATCCTTTCCCCATTTCTTGTTTTTCTCAGGTTTGTCAAAGATCAGATGGCTGCAGATGTGTGGTATTATTTCTGAGGACTTATGCATTCGTTCTGAAATTCACTTAAAACTTAGTGTTAATGTTAGATTCCATCAGAATAGTAAAGATACTGCCTGTTGTAAGTCATTATTTAAATATTCTTTGCTAATCTATAAAATACCTTTTACACCACTATGTTATCATATTAACACAATGCTTTAAAATGTATTTCATCTACGAGTTTATTAATCAGAGGGAGTGAAGGATTAAGGAAATGTAACATAAATGTTATACCAAGGCAAAGGAGCAAAGGTCATTTCCAGGTTTATATATGGCAGTTCCTTCAGGAACCCATAGGATAGAATCATGTTTTAGTTCATTCAGGCTGCAATAACAAAATACCACAAATGAAGTACAACAACAGAAACTCATTTCTCACAGTTCTAGAGACTGGGAAGTCCAAGATCAGATTCAATGTCCAGCAAAATCTTGTTTCCTGGTTCACAGATGGTGACTTCTCACTGTGTCCTCACATGTCTGAATGGGAAAGGCAGCTCTCTGGAGTCTCTTTCATAAGGGCACTAATCCCACTTATGTGGGTTTCAGTCTCATAACCTAATTATTCCCAAAGTCTCCACTTCCTCATACTATCACCTGGGGGAGTTAGGATTTCAATATATGAATTTTGGGAGAATATGAGCATCCAGATCATAGCAAAGCTGCACGTGCATGGCTGCCTTAGCATGGAGGTAAGGTTTGGCAACTTAGTAACAGCCTAACCTTGAAAGAGTCAAGTCAAAGTCCAGTCACAGACATTGGAACACCAAGAAAGAAAAAAATGAAAAAAAAAATATATATATATACATATATATATACACACACACACACATAAATCACCATGGATTAGAAATTTGCCATTAGGAGGGCATGCCACCAAGAAAAAAAATGCCTTTATGTACATGAGTGATGAAAAACCATTTTTGTCATAGTTGAATCATAACATAAGAGATGGAGGAAGAGGAAAAGGAGGAGGAAAGGAAATCAAAAAAGAAAAAACAATATCCTTAGTCTTTTTCTGGTAATGGTTATTACCTAGTCTAACCTACTGCTAATCTGCTTATTGACTAAGAACCTCACAAACATTTACAGCCATTTACTCTTGGAGTGTCAACTCCCACCTGCAGGTTGATATGGCCCTGAGCTAAACTCCCAGCACTAACATTATTTATGAACTTTTTTCTCTGTGCCCAAACACTGGCATTGCAAAAGTATCATACCAAAATTTGACCTTAGTATCTTGTCTACAATATTGGATTTCTTTTACTGCCTTGGACCAATTCAGTGAATGACCCTTATAATCATAAATCTATAATTGACAGATAATTGCCTCTGATGCTCCCTTAATAACATTTTTTGAAGTTTGAGAAGTTGCTTTTCACTTAAAATTTATAGAAAATGATACCAATTTTCTATTTATGAGACTAATATAAGATTTTAAAAATAAAATCATACAATTTTTAAAAATTGGTTTATTTAAAGAATATGTCAAAGCAAACAATCATGCACAATGTGTGTCTAAATTAAAGTTGTAAATTTGATGCACAAATAACCACAGTTATAAACTCTGTCACAGCTGTAGAATATCCTCCATGTGCCAGTGCCTGCTACCTTTTCATCTTCAGTACTTACTGTCTCTAATTCTGCTTGAATCTTGTGCTTCACTCATGTTATAATTCCTTGCACACTTACTGTGTTGCACTCCATTTGCCTTTTTCCATGCTGGTGGTCACCCTGTTTGGAATTATCTCCTCCACCACCACTATCCCATCCCCGCTTATCTACCTGGGAGGTGTTTCCTCTTGTTTTAAACTTCATCAGAAAATATCTCACTACGATGATGTTTTACATTTCCACAGTGATTCTCTCAAGTTCGTAATGTTTCAAGGCATGTTTCAGTCTTTGTTTTTCAATCTCTGACACTTGCACAAAACCCGAATCAGAGTAGGAACTTCACAAATGCTTTTTGAATGAACGAGTGATTATTTTTTTCTGTAACATAAATTAATATTTATTATGCTAGAGACATAAGCAAACTTTGTCTTTCTGCCTTGGATAGCAATCCCATCCAAGATTTCTGTGGGCCATGTTTGTTTCCCAAATTCTAAACAGAGATCTATACAAATCCTGAGTGCTAACAGTCTCCAGATGTTGCATCCAGAAGCCAACAGCTCATCTTTAGGGCCTATTCTCAATTCTAACTGCTTTCCCTTACATATCCTCTATTTTAAAAGAATCTCTTTAATTTAAACTTAAAGTATGTCAAACCTCCTGTCCTGCATTACAAGATGTAGGGAACATTCTTCCAAGTCCCGTGGCTTAATAGGTAGATAAGCAAATGCCCCTTCCCCTTCACCATGCTGTGTGAAAGATTTGTAAGGATAATTTAGTCTAACACTCCACAAGGGTTTGGAGTATTTGCCAATGGTTTTGTTTCCTGGAAGAGAATTGTAGGTTTTAGCATACAGCCTTGCATAAATTACTTATAATTAGTCTTCGGCATTTAAAGCCAGGCAGCTTTAGCCTGAACATGACCTTGAATAGCTTCCTGATATCTGTAATATTTCCAAAAAAAAAGTTTATATTAATATAGTGTGATGGTTTCGTTCTCAGGGATTTTGTATTTCCTTTAACTTTTGCAAGACATCACACTGGTCCGTTCCATTGATGACATTATGCTGATGGAACCAAGTGAGCACAAAGTAGCACCAATTCTAGACTTATTAGTAACTCATATGTGTGTCAGAAGGTGGAAAATACATCTGACAAAAAGTCAAGAGCCTTCTACCTTAGCGAAATTTCTAGCGGTTCAGTGGTATAGGGCTTGTCAAGTTACCCATCTAAGGTGAAAAATAAGTTGTTGCATATGACCCGCTAACAAACAAAAGAGAGGCACAATGCCTCGTGGGACTACTTGCATTTTGGAGGTAACTTACTCTTTAGTTGGGTAAGGAATTGGCAACATATTTCTTAGTTACTCTGACTCGTTTACTGAGTGACCTCAAAAGCTGCTAGTTTCGCATGTGGTTCAGAAATAGAAAAGGCTCTGCAACAGGTCCAGGCTGCTGTGCAATCTGCTCTGCCAATTGGGCTATATAATCCAGCAGATCCAACTGTTGGGAGTATCAGTGGCAGACAGGGATGCCATTTGTCACCGTTGGCAGGCCCCTAAACATAAATCACAGTGCAAGTCCTTAGCATTTTGGAGCAAAATTCTGCCATCCTCTGCAGATAACTACTTTTCTTCTGAGAAACAGTTCTTGGCCAGATGCTGGGCTTCAGTTGACACTGAGTGCTTAACCAAATGCCACCAAGTTACCAGGGACCTGTAGTTGCCCATGATGAACAGGGTGTTATCCAAACCACTAAGCCAAAAAGTAAGGCATGCACAACAAAACTCCATCATCAAATGGAAGTGCTATGTACACAATCAGGCCTGAGCAGGGTCTGAAGACACAAGTACCCATATCAAGTTATACGAAGAGCTAGCCCAAATGCCCATGCTTCCCACTCCAGCTACACTACCTTCTCTCTCCCATCCTGCACCTATGGTTTCATGGAGAGTCCCTACGACTATTGGCAGAAGAAGATAAGACTGGGGCCTGGTTGATAGATGGTTCTGCACAATACACAAGTACTACCTGAAAATGGACAGCTGTAACACAGCACCTCTTCCTGGAACATCTCTGAAGAGCAGTGGGGAAGGGAAATCCTCTTAGTGGGCAGAACTTCCAGCATTACCTCTTTTCATGAGAGAAGAAATGGCCAGGCATGTTACTGTTATACAGTCAGGGACTTGGAAAGAACATGATTCAAAAGTTGGTGGCAAGGATATTTGTGAGAAAGATGTGGATAGACCTCTCAGAATGTACAAGAAATATGATGATATTTATGTCCCATTTCGATGCTTACCAAATGGTGACCTAAGCAGGGGAGGATTTTAATAATCTAATGAACAGAATGACACCTTCTGTGGATACCAGTCAGCCTTTTTCCCCAGCCACCTCGTCAATTTCTGATGAGCTAATGACCAGACTAGCCATGGTAGCAGGAAAGAGGGTTATGCATGGGCTTAGAAACATGGACTTCCACTCTTCAAGGCTGACCTAGCTACACCCACTTCTGAGTGCCCAATTTTCCAGCAGCAGAAGCCAACACTGAGTCTATGATATGGCACCATTCCCTGGGGGAGATCAACCAGCTACTTGGGATCACTTCCATTATGGAAGGCATAGCATTTTCTTCTTATAGGAATAGACACTGTGGATATGGGTTTGCCAACACTACACACAAATATGACAAAAATACCACTCATAGACTTACAGAATGCCTTATCCACCATCCTGCTATACCACTGAGCATTACTTCTGATCAAGGAACTCATATCACAGCAAAAGAAGTGTGGCAATGGGCCCATCCTCATGGAATCACTGCCCTTACCATGTTCTCCTCCATCCTGATGCAACTAGTTTAATAGAATAGTGGAACGGCTTTCTGAAGACTCAGCAATGGTGCCATCTAGGAGGCAATACCTTGCACAGCTGCTGCAAAGTTCTCCTGTAGGCTTCATATGCTATGGATCAATATCCAACATATAATACTGTTTTTCCCATACCCAAAATTCACAGATTCAAAATTCAAGGGATGGAAATGGGAGTGACATCACTCGCTATCACCCCTGGTGACCCTCTAGCAAAATGTTTGCTTCTTGTTCCTGTAAGTTTATGCTCCGCTGGCTGAGAGGTCTTCATTCCAGAGGAAGAATTTCTTCCCTGGGGGAAACAATGATCCATCGAACTGGAAGTTAGAACTGCTGACTGGCCCCTTTAGAATCCTCGTGCCTCTGAATCAACAGCAAAGAAGGGAATTACACTGCTGGATGGGCTAATTGATCCCAACTGCCAAGGGGAAATTGGACTGTTATGCTACTATAAAAGTAAATAAATCTATGTCTGTAATACAGGGAATCCCTTAGGGTATCTCAGTATCACCATTTCCTGTGATTCAGGCCAATGGAAAACTAAAACAATGGACTCCAGGCAGAACTACTAACAGCTGAGATCCTTCGATTGTGAAGGTTTGGATCATTCTACCAGGTAAAGAACCATTACCCGCTGAGATGTTTGCCAAAGACAAAGGGAATAAAGATTATGTAGTAGAGGCCTGTAATCCTGGCACTTTGGGAGGTCAGGGTGGGCAGATCACTTAAGGTCAGGAGCTTGTGACCAGCCTGGCCAAAAAATAAAGAAAAATACAAAAATTAGCCAGACATGGTGACACATGCCTGTAATCCTAGCTACTCAGGGAGGCTAAGGCAAGAGAATTGCTTGAAACCAGGAGGCAGACATTGCAGTGAGCCGAGATCACACCGTTGCACTCCAGCATGGGCGATAGAGCGAGACTCTGACTCAAAAAGAAAACAAAAAACAATATGTAGTAGAGGAAGAATGTTATAAATACCAGCTACAACCATATGATCAGCTATGTAAACGAGAACTATAATTTTTATGTATACTTTCTCCATATTTTGTTATACATATGTATGTGTGCATGTAAATAGTTTTGTTTTCTTCCCTTTCTTATTCCCATATGTAGTATAAGACACATGGACTTTATACCACAGTATTTAAGCTTTGTTGATTTGCATCATAGTGTTTTAGTTATGAGATATAAAGAAGAAGAGCAAAAATCACTCAAGGACTTTACTTCCTTTTCTAGGGGAGGTATCAGTGCATTTTCAGTTGTACACAGTGTAGTTGTATCATGTTTAGTGGTTTTATGACCATATTATTGTCCTTACTTGAAGATTAAGTAAGGCTTAAGGAAAAGTATATTGGTGCCAAGTTGATAAGGGTTGTATGTGTGATGGTTAATTTTATATGTCAGCTTGACTGGGCCACAGGGTGCCCAAATATTTGGTTAAACATTATTTCTGGGTGTGTCTATGAGAGTGTTTGTGGATGAGATTAACATTTGAATCAGTAGAGTGGGTGAAGCAGATAGCCCTTTCCAATGTGAATGGGCATCATTCCATTCACTGAAGGCCTGAATAAAATAAAAACCTAAGTAAGAAAGAATTTCTTCACCACATTAAGACACACTAAGAAGGTCACTGCTGACAAGCCAGGCAGAAAGCCCTCAGGAAGGAACCTAATCAGGCCACACCTTAAACTTGGACTTCTCAACCTGCAGAACTGTGAGAAACAAATTCCTTTAAAGCCATCAAATCTATGGTATTTTGTTCTGGCAGCATGAGCTGACTAATACAAAATACATGAATGTCATAAACAATAAACAAAAGAAAAATCCTTAGCAGATCAATCAAACTACACTTGTTTTTTTGTCGTTTTTCTTTGTTGGTCTGTCTTGCTGTGTTAAAAGTTACGTAAAGAATGGTGACCTCAGCAGGACAGAATCAGAATGCCAATGTTTTACCCCTAATCATTCCTTTACACGTATGGAGACCCAGGGTAATGGATTTGAAGAGACAGTGCCCTCCTTGGTTTCATGAAAAACAAACAAACAAAAACACTTTTTCCAAATATTTAGACAACCATTTAATCTAATTTGCAATATATGGAGATAACCACAGAATTGTAGTTCTCATGGAGTAAAATAGAGGCTCTAGCAGTTCTAAAGTAGTGGAAGAGAAGATTAGGACCTTAAATTAGAAGAGTGGATTTAGCAGATGACTAGTCAGGAATTCCATATGAGTATTCCAAAGGAAGCTTCATTTGGTAGCATCTATTTCTCACAAATATTAGATAAGAGTTTAGAGCTCCTGAGCACTCTTCATCAAGAACCTTCCCTAAGGCAATATTGCAGAGTCTGAGCCTTAATCTCAGTCAATCTACTACTTCATTACTGCAGTAGGTAAGATAAGGCCCCCCACAAGGATGTTCATATATTAATCCTCAAAACCTGTGAATAAATTATTACATAGAAAACAGAAAATGAGGTTGCAGAAAGAATTGAATTTGCTCATCGGCTGACCTTAAAATAGGCAGGTTATACTGGATTACCCAAATAGGCCCAAAATAATCCTATGAGTTCCTAAAAGTGAATGAAAGAATTAGAGGATCGAGACATGGCAGTGCTAGAAGAACTCAGGCTGATGTTGCTGGTTTTGAAGAAAAAAGAAGGGAATCAAAAGCCCCCAAAAGCAGACGGACTCTGAAAACCAGGAAAAGGCATGGAAACCAAGTCTTCCCTGCACTCCTTCCAGAAAGGAATGCAGCCCCAACACAGCGTGAGATCTGTTTTAGACTTCTAATCCACAGAACAGTAACATAAGACATTTGTGTTGTTTAAGCCATTACATTATGGTAATTCGTTAGAGCAGCAACAAAAACATAATACAAGTACCAATGCCAAGTTTTTTTTTTTTTTTTTTTTTTTTTTTTTTTTTCATTTTTGCTACCATGACAACTTCATGGAGAGTCCTTTTCCCAGAGCCACACAGCACAACTCATAGGATCAAAGGAAGTCCCTAGTCATTTAATAGAGTGATAGCCAGAAGACCCCATACTTGCACTTGGGGATGAAACTGAGCTCACTACACTATCACAGGGTAATCATAGTGAGAAAAGGACATCTCCAATTTTAAATGTCATATTTTGCTCTTGTCTCTCTACTACACAACATGCAAATCGCCTATATTTATACCTCTCTTATCCTTCTCTGCTTCATAATCGATGATCTACTGCCTCTCCATCTATCTATAAATGATGATTTGAAACCCTTTCTCTTCTACTTTCAGGGGCACTGGATTGATGTGATTACTCCTTTTCTTGATTGCATATTTAATTCTTCCCTCTGAAATGGAAACTTCCTGTTTTGATATTTAACCACAGTCAAGGCTTTTCTATCAGGAAACAATTAAAAAACAGAAAAAACCTTCCTTCCTTTCCCTATTCTATGTCTGCCTGGTACCTTGGGGGGAAAATGCTCATTAATAGAAGCACTGCTACTTCATGAGTTCATTTGTTATTTCCCCCTTTTCTTCATTTAAGCCAAACCTGGGGTCACAGCACTCTTTAAGGTGATCAATGACGTCACAAAATCCAATGGACATTTTTAGAACAATTGTCATCATTGACCTCTCCTCAAACACTCTTTTTATTCAACTTTTTACAAAGAACTATGCTTTCTCTATTCAACAATGTTATCTTTCTCTGGATTCACCTAATTACTAATACACACACCACAGTTTTGTACTTACACAAGGAAGCATTGTCTGATTAAGTATAATCCCTATATGATATAGTCATCTAAATTGTATTTTAAAACGTGCGTTGTGATCAACTGATTAATGTCTATCTTACCTATGGAAATGTAACCTCCTGGATTGTCAAGGCCTATGCTTGTGTTTGCTGACACCAATTAAATCATTGATGAGAACGCAAACATATTTGTTGAATAAATGAAAAACTTCAAAAGGAAAAAATACACACATAGAATAAAGAGTGACAAATCATTAACACTGGGTAGTAATACATGGTAAGAACCAGCTAAGTACTTTATGACTTATTTTATTTACTCTTTTAAATGACCCACTGAAAATAATAGTTCCATTATACGAATGACAAAACAGAGATTTGGAGAATATAAATACATTTTCTGAGGCCTCACAAGTAAAAACTGTCAAAATAAAGAATTTAACTTAGATATATTTAGCCCAAATCCATGTTACATGGTTCCATACTGATCATGTCTTTGTTTAAATTTCTGATAATGTGTTCATTATGGACTTCTGCATTGATTTTGACTTTTTATAACTGTGCACTAAACAAATATTTCTCTTGATTTTTGCATTTTTGGTGCCCCGTAAATATTGCATCCAAGGTAATGCCTTGTTTGATTTACTTACCGCACCCTTGCCTGGTTGTACACAGTTTATGAAGAGTTTGGTCAAAATGTGTTTTCTGAAAGTAAACTGTGCCTAGAATTAAGCAGTAGAAATCAGTCTTTCTGAGGGAAGATTAGGAGAAATCAGTATTAGGAGAAATCTAAATCAGAAAGATGAGAGTAAATTTAATAACAGACTCCATTCCTCAGGAAGGTAATGACTTGTGATCTCAAATAGCAATGACAGGTCATTCTCCACCACAGACAAGGGCAGAAGAAGAGCAAGAAAGCTTCTCATGATTTTATATGCAGACCTAAAAGTATCTTTACACCTGGGTCAAGAATGGCTTTCACCACACTCTGTTGGTCAAAGAAAGTCACAAGGCCAGCCCGGGTTAAAGAGAAGGGCTACGATACTCCATCTGTTGATGAGGGAATTTGCAAAGTTACATGGCAAGGGGGGGATTCTTTCATGTAAGAGAACTTCTCTCATTTTTTTGCAAATAGTCTACGAAAACTAGCAACAGCTGTGAATGAAAATGCTAGTATCATCATATCATAATTAGCACTGAGTGAATTAGTTATTCATTTGTAAATCTTTGGCCATATAGGCGGCAAAGAGCAGTGTGTTATGGTGTTATTTTGTCTGTTGAGGCCTAATAGTAAACCTCACTTTGTTAATTGTGGAAACTATATGCCTCAGAATTCTAATCATCTTGAGGGAGAAGAGATATTTCTCAAATAAGAGATATTCCAGTTTTCTGTTTATTTGTTTGCTTGCTTTTGTCTTGTATTTTTTACTGTTATTTTGGTTTTAATATACATTTTTCTGATAGAAGAAACATCGCAACCACTTCTAATGCCCTGTCTACCCATTTAACAGACTTAGGTCAAGCTACACTTGGAGACATGTGATCATCCCGTTTGAGCACAAACTGTCCCAGGAAAGGCCAAGGGTTGGGCAGAAATCACTAGACACCAAGAAGAAAGAATCTGCTGAAGCTCTTTCTAGTAAAAGCACATTCTCTGACAAACAGTTAAACATGTCTCCAAGACTATGTAAAAAGGTTTTAGAACCACTTGAGAATACACCAAACAGATGATCTGTCTTCAACCTCCTAGATAAGGACAGTTTTCCTGTCTACTCCAAACTGAAGGAATGAATCAGGAAAACAAGTTCTAAGAGGTGTTTACTTCCTCAAACGACTTTTCATTATTAATGGAAATTGTTATTGGAAAACTTCCCCCTCTATGTATTGCTTGTATTTCTGTTTAAATTCAAATTTGAGCCAGCAGCTAGGGAAATAAGATTATCTGAAGTATATGGCAAAAATCTCATGCTGAAGCCTGATTTATCTAGAAGTGCAAACTCGGAATTATACACCTCCCACTTACTCTAAATTGAACTGCCCACATCTTTGCGGGGCGGCCCACAAGGTGTCTAATGAGTTATATGCCAGCACTTATTTAACAAGAAAAGAAACCAAATAGAGCGTAACTGAAACCTGGGTACATTTTGTTTTTGTTTTGTTTCAGAGAGCTGTCAGATATTTCAGTCCAGTCTTAAAGTTGTTGCTTCCCTTTATTGCAAGCCGACCACAGAATTTTAGTTACCTCTTGCTACAAAAGGTTTCAGTTTCCAGGGTGGCAGGAAGAATGAAGATCGATGGTTGCTGGGTCTGGTTGGTCATACCAATTTGTACTGCAATCTAGGTGCTGCAATCTCTGAGATTTGAGTTTAAATGTGTGCCTTGCAGCTTTAGAAGAAAGATGTGGTCCGTATACAGCTGTAGATCAACACCGCCAGTTTATTCACAGAACGAGGCATCCGTCAGGCTTGTGCACATGGCCGTTTCATGGGTGAGAGAAAAGAAAGGAAAAGAGAGGTGGGATGAGATAAGGCAAGAAAGGAGAGAAGGGAGGGAAGGAAGGGAGACAGGGAGAGAAGAAGGAAGAAAGAAATGGGAAAAGGGAGAAAGGCAGGGATATGTTCATGTTGGTTTTCTTAAAATAGCAAAGTTACAGCTAAATCTTTCAGATAAGGCATGGTTCATTCAGAGGAAAAAATCATCTATTTAACATAAAAATAACAATATTATTCAATAAATGCTGTGCTTAATAATTTTTAAGTAGCTAAGCTCTGATGCATACTAAATAATAAATGTGTCCAATATTTTTACTAGAACTATTTCCAATTAATCTAAATTGATTTTAAAAAATCTTGCCTTTGAGACATGTTCTTTCTGATTTGCAGCATACTGTACCCTCCAATACTGCAATTTTAAAATATTTGCGTTTGAGGGATTTCATACAATTTACAATTTAAATTTTTTATTTCTAAATAATCACATTAAATTTGAAATGCAGTCCAGGCCCCCATTGTTATTTTATAAATGTTACAAACAAGCATTACTCAGTGTGAGAATGTTCTCTAGACTTGCAATTTAGCTATGTTCTAACTTTCAATGATTTAGTTTCTTGCTTAGCCCATGCGGTAACTCATACAACATGCTACTTTACACATGTGATTGTTCTTTAATTGCTCGTTTTCTTGTCCCATAAAACCCTGAGGAAAAACGGTAAGAACATCTTTTCTTCATAGTGGAGAAAAGTATCTACAGCTCATTTTCCAAACACGAAGCTGGCCTTTTCTTGAAACATGTGCATATTTGAACTGGGGGTGACTATTGAGAGGAGAATGGAGTGGCAAGCCAGAATTTCCCCTGCTTAACAACAGCAAGAAAAAGTAGTTTTGTTTGTTTGTTAGTTTCTACAAGACAAATATTGCAAAGAAAATATTCTCTTTTAGGTTGTTCATGAATCTAGGTTCAGTTAGTGAAACTGAATGCTAAAGTAATAAACTAAGATGATATTTTGGAAAGAAATAGTCATCTAAGATTTATTTTGTTTAAACAATAGGATAAGTTTGCATATACTATACAGGCTAATCATCTCCAAAACAACTTAAGACCACTGCCTTTGGCTCTATCATCCAGGTTAGATTGTTTTCAGATAGTAAACACAAGTGGTCACAAGAGAGCTTAAAACCGTCATTGAATAGTTAAATAACTTTAATCCAGTTGAAAAATATCCTCCTTCTTCATTCAGTCCTGAAGAAGAAGAAAATTTAGGTTTATTCAGGTATCAATTAAATAATGATACTTTCAGATTCTATCACAATTCTATTTTCCATTCCAGAGATGAGGATAGTAAGGGACATATAGAAAGGGCATTTATTTTTGGTAAAGAGTCATGTTCAGTGTTCAATAATCAGTGATTCATGTTTAAGGAAACATCATAGTCATCAGCTTAGAAATATTTTCAATTGCCCATATGCTTCTCATTTAATCATTAGTCTGTACTTTCTGTCTCCAAAAAATCAGTTTAATCATATGGTTTGATGATGCTAAGAGCTGTTTTAGGACCTTTAGCATCCCTAAATATGATAAAGAATATACATGTCCCATACATTTTAATTCAAACCATAACCAGCTAAACCATTAACTATTAGGAATCACAACAGATTTCTGATTTTTCCAATAGATAAATTATCTATTTAACATAAAAATAACATTTTGATTTTGATTTTGTGTTAAATATAAAGCATGAAATAATTTTCTAAAATGATTTGATGTTCTTCTTTGTTATTTAAAAATAACATTTGATTTCTGTTTTAAATATAAAGCATGAAATAATTTTCTAAAATGATTTAATGTTCTTCTTTGCTGGGCCCTAACCACAACCTATGCCAGTGTGACAATGTCTCAAACATTAACACTCCAGTAGTACCAGGACTTTAACATTTAACCTCTGTTTCTTTTACCTCCATCTCCTTGAATATTTTGGTTAGGAATTATTGTAATAGAAACATTTGAATTACCTAATATAGTCTTTAAGTCACAGCCCAAATAAAGAAAAAAAAAGGTTCCCCTGAAATGGAATTGTCAGCTTTGGTGAGCATTCAGAGTAGCTGAGTATATGGTGCTACTCGAAAGTAGCTCTTTGGTTTTCATTAAAGCATTATATTGAATAAGTTAAATATCTTTGTCCTTAATTTAAAATGGTAATGAGAAACTGAAAATAAAAAGCCGTGCAATAAGGAATATCAGGGACATGCATGTCAACATTAATAAAATGATTCTTTTTATCCTTGCTTTAACTTTGGCTTTATTCTTGTGGCCAAAAAAGAAACACTGCAATCGTGATGTAAAAAAGGAAGACTATAAATTGAAGCGTAATGATTTTAGAGATAAATGTATTAGTTTATGTATACTTGGTACTGAAATTGAGAATCTGTTAGAAAAACATATTTCCCAAATCTATAAAAAGACGTATTTAAGAATTCTAACTGAAACCATTTCTTTCTTGCAATTATTACAGGTATTACATGAGACATGCTTGAAACAAATCGTTTTCATCAAGAATTATCATTACCTGATACCTTTCTTAGAGAATTTTTACCATGGTATAATTTTACTATATGGTGAGTTATGGCTCATTCTATGTCAGAACATTATCTACTAATATAAAGTGGCTTATACTTACTGAAGCCTCCACATGAATGAGTGAAACGCATTACTTTCAAATATCCCTGAAAGATATAACAATCACCCCATGATGTATAGGAATATGTTGTCTTTAATATGATTACAAACATTATATGATTTTACATATTTTAGAGAAGTGTAATTAGAAAATAATGGTGTAATATGTGACGGTAAAAATAGCTTATTTATAATTTGAGATGTCCGTTTCATCTGAGAAAAAACCTTTCAACTAAAACCATCGGGGGCTTAGAGTTGGGGCACAGGTAGGTGGATTGTATGGCCACAAGAGGGCAGCAGATGGTCTGAAACTAATGAACTGAGTTGCATGTGGAATGACCGCAGTTGTGAAGGTTTTTCAATAGAGAAAGAGTCGTTTCCAGCCTAAATGGGAAAAAGAAAGGAAGGGAGAAAGGCAGAAAAAAAGGAAGAAAGAGATCCAAGAAGGACAATAGAGGGAAACACAAGGATGTTTTAATAATTTTTTTAAAAAACAGGAATGTTGTGTGAGGCATGCTTCTGTGAGTGTGTGCACATCTGTGTGTGTATGTGTGTTTTACTAAGACTTCAGCTGCTCTGCTGCCCAACGCCAAAATACATGGAAATTCCAGTTCTGTCCAAATCTACCTCCAAAATGTGTAAATCTCCTCCCCGCCACACACAAAAAGAGCTTTTATCTATACAATTTATTTTTCTTGCATATCATCATTTTTTCTCTTCTGTGTAATTAGCCCTCCATTAAAACACTGATTTTGAAAATCAAGGTGAATAATCCACCTCAGGAACCAGAAAGTTCACTTTTTAAAATTTTATGTTTGATTTTTTAAAATAATTTATAAACACTCTTTGCCAAAGATTATTCTTCTTTAGCCATAATCAAGATACCGCTAGAGAACACGAGCTCTGCATACTAATTAATTGCTCACTGTTCTTTCCAAGGAACACAAGAACACATACAAAATAACGGACTAGTTTGCTTCCCCTACACAATTAATCTACCATTAAACTACCCTTCTTTTTCTCATTTTTGCCAGAGTAATATTGAATTAGATTTCAATTGCATCCAGGCTTAAATGGATATATAGCATTAATGGAGACCCTTAAAGGGAGGAACCTTTCTTTCATCCTTACATCTTCACACGTCTTCATTCAATAGGTGTTATATAAATGAATACTTGGGAGGTCACACAAGAAGTATCAGTCCTCATCCAGTGCAAAGTCTGGATTATGAATCTCAGAACAGGTCTACCTCTCCACTTCTTCTTACAATTATATCAGACATCTAGATCTCAATATAATTTGACATACTGTATATTTTCTCAGGTCTCAATTTTCTGGCCTTCAAAGTCCAAGAGAAGAAAGAGAAAACATGTTTTTAATATGTCTTAATTATACTGAGCAATATATACCAACAATTATACTGATAAACAACGAGATGCATATGGGATATACTCAATTTGTACTGCTTCCTTGATCAGTTATTTGCAAAGCTTTAAAAAGGAATGAAAGTGTTTATGACAAAATGTGGTTGTATCCTCTCTCGTTTGTACCTGTTTGCTATCAGATATTCTTGGCTATAAGCAAGAAAATGATCAAAGGTGGGACATCAAAGTGGTAAAAAGGTTTCATGAAGAAAATGTACAATACATGGAGCTATAAATAGCTCATAGATCACTGTGAGGGGAGAGTAATGCTTTGTTCAAGTTCAGAACACTTTCTAACTCTGGGGAAAATAATGAACATTTATTTTATGCCAGGTAGTCTTCTAAGTGTTTTATATCTATTACTCATTTTAGTCTTAAAAGCAACCCTATAATTTGATTTTATTATTACCATATCAATTTTATAGTTGAAGAAAATAAGACCAGAAGAGTCAAGTTACTTGCCTAAGGTCATATAACTAGAACATGAAAAGCCTTACTGCAAAACCAGCCCTTTGTAAATGTTACAGTCCCCCAGTTCAGAAGCATGGGGAGAACATACAAGCTGCTTTGAATATGGTAGTGGCTTATTTTCACCCCTTTTAATTAGGATAGAATTAGAAGTTTCGTAAAAATAACTAGTGGCTACTAGAATGAATGAATGAAAGTAATTGGTTAAGCCAGAGGAAAGGAGGGTTGCATGTCTCACAATGTCACTTGAGAACTTAGCTCACAAGTATCTAACATAATTTTCCAATCCTATTACACCTTCCTTGTAGTTTTAAATTTTTCTATAATTTTTCTTCACAGTTTTGCCTTTGATGTATTTGCAGCCAAAATCCTAAAAGCAATGGAGAGATAACTGAACCGAGAGTCGGGATACACAAATTCTACTGCAAGGTTTTTCTCCTATAGACCCAGCTAGTCAAACCCTTTCTTTTTACATAATATTATCTATACGTGGCTTCCCAATATATAAAAATATGGGGTTGGGCAGTATGATCTCTTTTGGTTCTATTTATTAAATAATTATAGTTCAGCTATGTGAATCTATCTTAGTTTTTTTTTTTTTACTCATTCCTTTTGTCCTGTGGTATACGCTGGGAGAGAGAGCATGCTTGGTCATATAACCCAGCCCTCTGGCATGACGATTCCAGAATTGTCTCCGTATCACAATTTCTAGCCCATCTAGGTGATCCAACTCTTTGGAAAATGCTTTTCTCATAGAAGAAATAAAACTTTTCATAATGATTTTGTGTCTGCATTGAGTGTCTGTGTGTGCCTGATTCTTGTTAGGTCAGTGAATTGGCCTCTTTCTGTGAATAATGCTGACTTACTCTATATTACCATGAGTCCAAACTTCCAGGTCAAAGATCACTTATCCTTCACTCTGGAATCCCATATTCAGTTAGATAATAAATCCAGCCACTTCTACCCTTAGATATATCTACATCTATATCTATGTTTTCTATATAACTATATATATATGTTTTACATATATTACATATATAACTATTTATATGTTATATATGTAACATATAGATAGACTGTGTGTGTGTGTGTGTATGTATACATTTTTCCCCATCTCCTCTTTCTTATTACTGTTGTCATCATTATAGTGTAGACTCTTATTACTCTTCTGGGCTGTTAAATCTAATTGTAACTTATTTCCCATCCTTCAGACTCTCTCCTCTCTAATCCATCTTCCAGAGAGCTGTCAGAGAAATCTTTCTAAGTGTGACTCTGATCATGTTACTTCTCTCCTCAAAAATCTTCAGTAATGACCACTTTTTTTTTTTTTTTTTTTAAACCAAATCAAATGTGAACACATGACAATGTGATTAGGGCCCTCTGGAATATGACACATAGACAGCACACTTTGAAGAGACGAAATGGAATTCGAGAAAATCTGAGCCATGCCCTGGACTCCAAACAATTGTACTCCTCCTTTTCTTCATTTATAAAATTAGATCAGACCAGCTAATTTTGAGGTCACCCTCTAAAAACCAGTATTTCGTGATTGTATCTTTTCAACCCTAATCTCTGTTTCTCTGCACTCAGTGTCACCGACATAAACAACACTACTGGTCATTCCTACGATATGGGCTATATTTCTAATCAGCATGCTTGTATTCACTCTGCCCTTTCCGTCTAAACTGTCATTTCTATTGAAAGTGTCCATCAAAAATCCTGCTCATCATTAGTATTAGGCTCAACTATAATCCAAAAGCTTTCTCTTCTGCCCTCAAAGCTCTTATGAAAATCATTGCATTCTCTGTATTTCTGTTGCAGCTCCCCTACTCAGGTTAAGCATGAAGTGGTTCTACATCCTTTTATCTCACTAGGACCTTGCTAATTACAGGTTTTTCATAAAGAGAATGATTTACTGAATTATGAGACATGAAAGTCAAACACTATAAAAGATTTGAATTTTTGATAAGCACATGAAATGAAATTAATGTTTGATGAAGGTGCAGAAGAAAGCTTACCTGTCTCTCAAGTGATGACTCACTGAGACCTACAGTTCTGAAAGGATCCACACAGCTTACATTCATAGAGAGGAGGAACATTCCCACATGACTTGATCTCTTTCATCAAAAGAACTCCTCTGGAGCAAATAAAATCTCTAAAATAGTGTAGAATGCAGCCATCAATGAGACATTGAAAAGAACGGATTTCTAAGAGTTAAGTTGACTTCTTAGAATATTAAAAAGAACTTACTTTTATGGAAATTCAATTTTAAAACTGAAAAAAGTAATAGTACTAATTTATGCACAATTATTTAATTAAAAAGTAAGAAATTGATACAGATATATTGTATTTTGTTTATTTATGTATTTATTTTAGAGATAGAGTCTTACTCTGTCATTCAGGCTCAGCACAGTGGTGTGATCATAGCTCACTGCAGCCTCAAACTCCTGGACTTCAAAGATCCTCCTGCCTCAGTCTCCTGAGTAGCTGGGTCTATAGGCATGTGACATCATGCTCAGCTAATTTTTTTGTTTTAATTTCTTGTAGAGTTAGGGTCTTGCTATGTTGCCCAGCCTGGCACCAAACTCCTGAACTCAAGTGATCCTCCCATCAAATCTTCCGAAGTGCTAAGATTTCAGGCATGAGCCCCTGAACCCAGCCCAAACATATTGTCTTTAAAGAACTTGGGTGAAACCAGATGTTTTGTCCTTGTTAGAGAGAAAAAAATGAATATGAAACAAAGCTATTTAGATATGTGGAGTAATAAATATGTCAAATAATAAATATGTCATCTTTTGTCTCCTAATGATAAAGATGACTAAGGACCATATGCTTCGGAAACAATGTCTTAAATCACGATTTGGGAAAAGTAACCAAAACACGTCTTGGAAGCATATTATTTCCCACTTGCTTTCCATAAAGGAGTAAAAAGTGTAACAATAGAAAATAAAACAACTCATCATAAACAGAGCAAGAGAAACTTCCCAACATTGTATTAAAATTGGTCATCTAGTTTTGAACAACAACAAAAAGTTTGGTACAAAATACATAGACATACAGTACAAGATATTTTTATCAGAATATTTTCTTTTTTTTTTTCTTTTGCCTCTGGGGTTTCTCCTGCCTTCAAACCCTCTCCCAGCACTCTATCTTTCCTCCTTAGCCATAGCTTTCCATGATCCTCATGAACAAGGAGAGAAAAATTAAGAAAGAGGCCACTCTGACTTACCAAGTCTTCAGAAATTTTTCAAGTACGTGATGCTTTCCAGAAGCATAGGAGCAGAATAAATATCTCAGTTCAAAGGAGTGAATTTGATAGTTTTATTAGAAAATAAAATAAAATCCTTTACCTAACAAATTGAACCTCCCTCCCCACAAAAAAATGTTCAGATATATTAAATTGTATTTAAATAAAATTAGAATAAGTCTGATGCTTCTGCCCAGGTAGTTGTAGCAAAAGCATTCTAGGCAACTGAATGGCGTAGAAGAGCTTTGGTTTTTTTTTCTCCAGCTTGTGCTAGTCATCCTTAAATTCACTTATTTATCTTTCAATCAAATATATTTTTAGAACTCCAGATGTACCTGACCGAATTTTGTGCTATGCCTTGTAGATACATGGATATATAAGATACAGCCACATGTCCCCACCCTTTCTATCTAATTGCCTTATGTTCCTTGACAAGTCTAGATCTTTAGGATGCCAATAATGGCTTTTCTGTGAAAAATCAACCAGGACCAATTGGTCGAGATATGGATTTCAAATCAAATTTATTCACAATGTGTCACACAAAACCTACATCTTGACTTATATTAAACTTTGCTTATGTGGTTGTCAATTCACTTGAGTAAATTTAAAACAGAAATTGTTCTTATATGTAAAGTGGTATGGTATCGGTTGAGAGCAGACGATGATAAATTAAAGATACGTATTTTAAAATGTAGAACAACTCCTAGCAAAATAAAACAAACCATGTTATTTACCAGATATGATAAATAAACCAATCAGAGAATCAGATTGGAATAATTAAAATGTCCTCAATATATAGAAAAAAAGGCAGAAAAAACAACAGATGAGAAAAAAAAAAATTAAATTTACCTGATGGTGGATATGAACCCAAACACATTTGCTAATCATAGCAAATGTAAATCATTTAAGCACCCTAAATAAAGGGGATATATTGACATACTGGATTAAAAAAGAAGCAACAGCTATTTGCTTTCTTTGAAAAACCCATTTCTAATACAAAGAAATAGATAGCTTAAAAGAATCTAACAGCTATAAGTGTATAAGCACCCAGCAACAAATCTTCAAAATATTTAAAGCAAAATATGAAAGAACTGAAAGGAGAAATACAATCCACATTGTAGGTAGAGATTTCAACACTACTGAGAGAAAATAAATAATAATATAGAAGACCTGAACAGCACTGTCAACCAACTTGATCTAATTGACATGGAATACACCACCATCATCATCAGAATACATGTTCATTTCAACAGCACATGAAACATTTGCAAAGATATGTTTGACCATAAAACAAGTCTCAATAAATTTTTTAAAGATTTAAATTGTAAGAGTATATTTTCTGACCTAAATGAAATTAAATCAGATGTCAATAACAGAAATATATTTAAAAAACTAAAAGTATTTGGAAATTTAAAAGCAAATTTAAATAACCAGTACTTCAAAGAAGATATTATAAATGAAATTAGAAAATACTTTGTACCAACTGAAAATGCAAATGCAAATATGTCAAAATGCATAGGATGATGCTAAAGTAATGTATAAGAAAACTTTCATTTTAACTTTAAATGCTTAAATTAGGAAAAAAGTCTAAGATCAAGTATCTAAGTTTTTATATGAATAAACCAAAAAGGAAGAAAAACTAGAACTCATGGTGAACAAAGTTAGAAAATACTAAAGATAAGAGAGAAAACAAATACCATAGAAAATAGACAAAGAATGGAAATCAATGAAATCTTTCAAAGACTAATAAATTTGGGAAATTTCTTGGTACATTTATCAAGAATGAGAGAGAGAGAAGACAAAATTAGTAATATTGGGAATAAAATATATACATCTTACAAATATTAAAAAGATAATAGAAGAATGATAAAAAATCTATATGTTGATAATTTTGAAAACTTAGATGAAGTGAATTAATTCCTTAAAAGACATCCTACCTACACTGTTTCAGAAAGAAATTGATAATTTGAGTATTTTTATATCTATTATCAAAATTGAGTTTTTAGTTAAAAACGATCCCACAAAGAAAATACAAAAAAAGAGATGTTTTTACTAATGGGTTTCCTCAAACATTTAAGAAAGAATGCTAGTTGTTTACACATTCTACCAGAAAATTTAGGAGGAAAAATTATTCAGTTAATTTTATAAAGAAAACATTACACTGATATGAAAACCAGGCAAAGACATTACAATAAAATAAAACTGCCCACCAATACCCTCATAAACATACTTGTAAAAAGTCTTCACAAAATATTAGAAAAGCCAAACCAGAAATGTATAAAAATATTGTGTCTTGCAGTTTATTTTAAGTATATAAGGTTGGTTTAAGAGTAAAAAATATCATTAGAAAACTAATAAATATGTTTTTCCAGTTTGCAGAATACAAGGTCAATATGCAAAAATTATTTATGCTTCTATACTCTGAAAAAAAGTGGAAATCAAAATTAAAAGAAGAACATAAAACATAGCATCTACAAAAACATATTTATGGGAAATTCGCATTTTGTAAGACATGTATACTGAAAACTATGAAATACTAAGAAAAAATTAAGAATCCAAATAATTGTTGATGAATCAGAGTATTCAATAATGTCAAAATATTTGTTTTCTCAAAATAGACCCCTAGACTATATTCAATTCCAATCAAAATTTAAGCATTTTTAAAAATAGAAAGTAATAAGCCACTCTAAAATTAATATGATAATGTAAAAAATAAGAAATAATTATAAGTTTTGTAAAAGAAGAGAAAAGATGAAAGAATTATACCATTTGATTTCAAGATTATTCTAAAGGTACAATAATCCAGACAATATGCTAGTTGCTTAAAGATAGAGATTAATGGAATAGAAGGAAAACTTCAAAAATAAACCTCCCAAAATATTTATGTGATTTTTGATAATGTCTGAAAGCAATAATATGGTAAAAAGATAGTGTTTTAAAAAAATAAATGGTGCAGAGATAACTAAATATCTATAAATAAAAACATTTAAATCTTACCTCACACCACACACTTCAAATGGATTTAGAACTAAATATAGAAGCTAAGACTATAATACTTTGAGGGGAAAATAAGTGACTTTGGAGAAGGCAAATATTTCTTAGAGAGTTAATAAAAAGCAAAATCGTAAGAGAAACAATGAACAAATTGAGCTTCATCTATTTTTAAAAATTCTTTTTGAATGACACTACTAGAAGACTCTAAAGACATAACATTGACTAGGAGAAAGTATTTGCAATAAATGTCTCTAAAATTGAGCATGTATCCAAATATGTAAAGAAATCTTATGTTTCAACAAGACAAAAATATTTAAAATGGGCAAAATTGTGAACAGGAATTCATAAAACAAAATGCACAAGAGGCCAGTGTACACAGGAACAGATGCTCAATATTATTAATCCCCAAAGAAATGCAAATGTAGCCCATTAGAAGGGCTAAAATTTAAAAGATTGTCCATATTAAATGTTGGCTAGGATGTGAAACAACTGGAAATCTCACATGTTGTTAGTGAGAATGCAAAATGATACAGACACGTTAGAAAATAGCTTGGGAATTTCTAATAAAGTTAGCATATCCTTACCATATAAATGAGCAACTACAGCTTCAGGTATTCTCTCAAAGTAAATGAGAACATAAATCCAAAGATTTATACACGATTTTCATAATAGCTTTATTCATAATAGCCAAAATCTGGAAACAGCCCAAAAGAATATCAATAAGTAAATGGATAAGGAAATTGGGGTATATTTATAGGAATATTACTCAGCAATAAGAAGATGCAAGTTAGTAACACAGTGACGTGAATGAATCTTTAAAACATTAAACTGAGAGAAAAAAAAGCCAGATACAAAAGAATGCATATGATGCTACTATCCATCTATGCATTTTATAGCTTGTATATAAAACAAAGTTAAAATTGCATCTCTAAAATATGAGCGCAGAAATAACATAACATCAGATCTCTATTATACAATACAAGTATTGTTACTTTACTGTCCTCAAAGTTAGCACCTCTATGATCCATCTAAAATAAGTAGGCTACAGCTGATAGCAAGCCAGTTCAATTAATAAACAAATTGATTATGGATAAAAATTTCCCAAAAATATCTCAAACCTAAATGATGCTCAGGATGTCATTAAGCACATATTGAGAACATATTTTACTCTTTTCTCTCAAAGAAAAGACTGTTCTCCTTAGTAGCCTTCAATCATTAAAAGGCCAGGGAGTTTCAGAGGTCCGATTCAACCAAGGTAGAATGAGCCGACAGCCAAGCTCTTTGTATGTTCAGTGATGCCCTTGACTGACACGAGGACCATTCTTCTGTCAGCATTTAATAAATGGTAAACCACAGAACACTACCCTCAATAATTGCAAGATAAAGTTGAGAAAGTTCAATTTTACTTGAAAGTAGAAAAAGTTATGTTTTCAATCGGCAAGTTGTAAGAATAAGAAAAAGAGGACAAATATGTTAACAGTTCACTGCTTCCTATCCCTTTTTTTCAAAAGCTTTGGCAAAAAGGAAAATTTACTACTAATTTTCTGAACAGGAAAAAGACACAGCAAGAAAGTGGCTCATGAAGCAGAGACTCTCTGAGTGCCTTACACAGTTCATCTATGCACACAGATTTGGCCTCTAATGAAGCCATTTACATGCAGATGCAGGCCCGAGTGTGTGGACACCAGTCCCAACTCTGGGAATTGTTGTTTCATCTAATCAAAAGAAATTTGCACATGAAAGCCACATCCGTGTTCATTAACCCCACAGCTCTCTCAATATTGCTTCTCTATTATTCCTAACAAAATTGAAAACCTTCATATGATTAGGTACCCCACTTCAGAGCTTTATTTTCTTTCCACCCCCAACCCAAGACTGCATCTGAATGTAAAACTGAATGTGGGTCTGTAAGACTGAATAATTTGTAAACACATTGACTGAAAACCAACCTCGAGCACCTTTTTCACATTGATTGGCTTACACGGACACATCCTTATTATCATCACTAAAATAATATTAAAAAATACTATTCAGTATGGAAATCCCAAGGCAATAAGTTTTATTGCCAACTTTATTTTCATGTGCAAACAAAATTAAAATCACAGATGGATCTGGTAGCAAAAACTACTAACACATTACATTGAAATACAAAGGCCATGAAATAGGAACTTGCAACAAGTCCTAAAAGCAAAATTTATGGTTATTGGTTGGTGCAAGTTCATCACACACTTAATTATGTTTCCTGTCAATGGTGGTGAATGTTAACTGCAGAACTTGTGCTAGTGATCCTGCTGCTTTGCCTTATTATAGGGGACAAACAAGATAGAAAATATTTGCAGCCATTCGTATTATCAAAGATGATCCTGAGGTTGGGCCTTTCAATGTATTTAATAAATGTATAGGAATAAACACACTGGAATTGCTTATTTTGCTGGCACCAGAAAATTGACTTTCTCTTTCTACAGAATTAAAGTGTAAGAGTAGCTTTGTTAATTCAATTCAGCAGTGACCTGCCGGGAACTCGGGGGCTTAGAGGCCAAGCAGATCTTCCTGCCCACTCAGTGTCTGGCCTTTTTGCTGAAGCTGCCAGCAATGCTCTTAATTAGTGCCAATTATGATTTTTTTAAAAAAATGTGGACACCTGCATAATGTGAACTAGATGGGAAGTCCTACCACATTTTCTATCTTCTATCAAAGAGCTGTCAGGAGCTGACAAGTTTGGTTGTTATTGTTCTGTCAAGAATTCAGATTACTAGCCTAGAGGTATATTCTTTTATGTTGCATTTGTATTAATCTTCCAAATTATTTAGACATCTCTTCTTTTACTTTCTAAATCTTTATAGTTATTTTCAGAGCAAAACGCTGTTTATAGATCTTCTGTAAAACAAGCAAGCAAGTCACAATATTATACCAAGCTTTCATTGCATCAAATTACTCTAAAAATTATATAATTTAATTGTTTTAGTATTAACAAATAGGCTGTAACTGTGAAGCATCATAAGTCTTGCCATAGGAGGGTAAACTTTGGCTTAAAATGTCAACTATAATGGCACTCATTAAGGAAAGGCAAAGCTTTCAGCCCAGTGTTTTTGCAACGGTTTTCCATGGATATATCTCAAAGGCCACTCCAGAGGCTTAAGACAAGAAGGTGGGAGTCGACCCTTCACTATGGGGTTCTACTTCTGTGTAACTAGAAACATACAGAAGATAATTTTTAAAGAAAGTTTCTGCAGCTGAAATAATTTGAAATCATCGTTATATGCAGAAAAAGATAGGAGGAAAAACAAGAAGAAATTATCTATTATCATTTATGAAAGTAAATGGAAATGGAAAATGGCATTATCACATTTTCTAGTGGTAACAATTCCCTCATGGAATTCATTTTACTGCTCCAGTTGATGGTAGAGCAGTAAAACAACTGGTGGATTTCATTTTCAATTGTTGCTTAGTCTGTAAGAATGTTCAGCAAGTAGATTTGTAAAAACTTTGGAACAGCCCATCTGTTCATTTTAAAGAATGAAGAAATGGAAGATAATTAGGAAAAAAAGGGAAGGGAGATGAGATACTGCTAAGCATTCCTTGTTTCATATTTGTAAGTTGTAGCTTTAAATAAAATCCTTGTATTCTAGAACAGTTTTTAGTGTAGAGAAAATTCCAGAGAAATTGGTCAAGAAATAAAAAATACATATTGTATTACCGAGTCATTTCAGCTTTAAAACCTCTTGTAATTAAACATTTTATATGGATTCTCAGAATTCATAAATATGTAGAAGACTGCATTCAGTTATTCACTCATTCATTACCAATTATTAAGCAATAACTAAATGTTAGATGCTGCAGTTAGTTGTTCAAAACACATTCAATGGAAAAGACTACAATGCAGAGTGGTAAATTATTCGATAACAGTAGGCACAAAGTAGTTAGGAATTTTCAGCTTAGAAATCATAGAAGTCTTTTTGATAAAATGATGCTTAAGGAATGAAAGTCAGTCAGTAGAGAAAGAGGAAAAGGGTAATTCAACTCAGGTGTATGGCTGAAAACATAGCTCATGCTTATGCATAAAAAGAAAGGAGATATTAAATATCAAGTCAATATCACAGTATTAAAAATAATTTTCTTACATTATTGTTAAACTATGTACTATAGTGGAATGATAGCTATTCTACAAGAAAAGCACTGAAATGCTCAATATAGTCAAAGATTAAAAGTCATGTGTTATTTTTGAAGAAAAGGATGGCATCTGTCCAGTCTTATGTTGACTACAGGTATCTCTTCTGAAGGATGTTTTACCAAGTGATAGCAAATAAAAAGTCTGAAGAGAGATGAAGAGGATATCCTACAATGAACAGTAAATTAGCATCTTCATTGTTCTAAGCATAGACAAAAACTGAAACTATAGGATAGGAAGTCCTTGGGGTGAGGGGGAAGGCCAAGCTTCTCACAACAGTAGTCCATCATTCCCTGGTGTTCAGTCAACAGAAAACTAGTCTGAGCGATATTGCCTGAAAAATTGAGTTCTAGCCACAATTAATTTTAGGAGTCACTTTGTTCCAAAGCTTATTATCTGAAATCTACAGTGTATATAAAATAATTAGCATCACATAAAGTCTTTCTTTAAAGAAGAAATTTTCTCAACTTTATATAACTCAGTTTCCCAAAGTCATTTATTCCAGAATACATTGTTTATGTAACCCTCACACTAGTAATGTCCCATAGAACTGGAGGGGTTTTTTTTGCTTTTTGTTGTTGTTGTTGTTGTTGTCGTTGTTGTTGTTGTTTTCCAGAACACTTTGTGAAATTCTTGATTATATTTCAGTTATTTTCCTGAAAAACCATTGTGCACATAGACTGTAGGTCGGTAGTAGAAGTCAGTTTCCAAATATTCACGGCTTCTCAGTGTTGCACCCAAATTTAAACAGTAGTGTTTAATCCAACTTGAACTCTGCAGTTACCAGGGAAGTACCTGAGCTTCCCCCATGTCCATCACCTTTTAATATTCTATTTCAATGACTTTTTTGCCACGTTTTTCAAAACATCACAATAGTTGACAACACTAACAATTGTCACCTTGAAATGTTGCCTTACTCTTTTTCTGCTTTCCTATGGCATTGAGAATTACTCTTCTCTTCCACCCGCTGCCAATTAACCATTTCCCATTGGGTTATTTGCGTTTATTATCCTTAATTTCTGAACTTAAATTATTCTCCAAGGCTCAGGTTTTGGCATTTGTTCTTTCTGCAATCCATTCTTTTCATTATGTAACTGATCATCTCTAATAGCTTAACATAATACGTGATGATACTTAAATGCATATTTTAGCTTCTGCTTTTTATTTTTTCACATAAGCTCCACCTCCATATTTTGGGCACCTGTCATCAGCTTAAAATTTAGCAATTCAATACTAAAATCATTATCTTTTTTATCACTCAAAAAACTGACTTTTGTTACAAACAAATTTGTAGGCTCGAAATTTTGACAGTCTTTTCCTTCACACCTATGTCCACCTAAATATCAAATCCCAATCACATTTCCTTCACCCACCTCTTCCTTGAGTTCCAATATCTTCTCAATATAAGTTCTATAATATATGGCTCCTGCTTCCCTTCATCTTAACTCTATACGCTCACTGGGTGGCCTTCCTAAAATATAGAGCTCTTTATGACAATATCCTGTGGAAAATTGTTTCATGGTTATTTATTTTGTGAACAAAAACCCATGTGCTACAAAATAATATATACCCTATGTATAAAGTTTATAAATCCAGAAAAGAACAAAGAAATGAATCACCCCAAATATCCCTCATCAAGTAATAACCAGAATTAATTTTTTTTTTTTTTTTGAGACAGAGTCTCGCTCTGTCGCCCAGGCTGGAGTGCAGTGGCGTGATCTCAGCTCACTGCAAGCTCCGCCTCCCAGGTTTACGCCATTCTCCTGCCTCAGCCTTCCGAGTAGCTGGGACTACAGGCGCCCACCACCTCGCCTGGCTAGTTTTATTTATTTATTTATTTATTTATTTATTTATTCATTTTCTTTTATTTATTTATTCTTTTTTTTAAATTATTATAGTTTAAGTTCTAGGGTACATGTGCATAATGTGCAGGTTTGTTACATATGTATACTTGTGCCATGTTGGTGTGCTGCACCCATCAACTCGTCATTTACATCAGGTATAACTCCCAATGCAATCCCTCCCCCCTCCTCCCTCCCCATGATAGGCCCCAGTGTGTGATGTTCCCCTTCCCGAGTCCAAGTGATCTCATTGTTCAGTTCCCACCTATGAGTGAGAACATGCGGTGTTTGGTTTTCTGTTCTTGCGATAGTTTGCTGAGAATGATGGTTTCCAGCTGCATCCATGTCCCTACAAAGGACACAAACTCATCCTTTTTTATGGCTGCATAGTATTCCATGGTGTATATGTGCCACGTTTTCTTAATCCAGTCTGTCACTGATGGACATTTGGGTTGATTCCAAGTCTTTGCTATTGTGAATAGTGCCGCAATAAACATACGTGTGCATGTGTCTTTATAGCAGCATGATTTAGAATCCTTTGGGTATATACCCAGTAATGGGATGGCTGGGTCATATGGTACATCTAGTTCTAGATCCTTGAGGAATCGCCATACTGTTTTCCACAATGGTTGAACTAGTTTACAATCCCACCAACAGTGTAAAAGTGTTCCTATTTCTCCACATCCTCTCCAGCACCTGTTGTTTCCTGACTTTTTAATGATCGCCATTCTAAGTGGTGTGAGATGGTATCTCATTGTGGTTTTGATTTGCATTTCTCTGATGGCCAGTGATGATGAACATTTTTTCATGTGTCTGTTGGCTGTATGAATGTCTTCTTTTGAGAAATGTCTTGCAGATGACATGATTGTATATTTAGAAAACCCCATTGTCTCAGCCCAAAATCTTCTTAAGCTGATAAGCAACTTCAGCAAAGTCTCAGGATACAAAATTAATGTGCAAAAATCACAAGAATTCTTATACACCAGTAACAGACAAACAGAGAGCCAAATCATGAATGAACTTCCATTCACAATTGCTTCAAAGAGAATAAAATACCTAGGAATCCAACTTACAAGGGATGTAAAGGACCTCTTCAAGGAGAACTACAAACCACTTCTCAATGAAATAAAAGAGGACACAAACAAATGGAAGAACATTCCATGCTCATGGATAGGAAGAATCAATATCGTGAAAATGGCCATACTGCCCAAGGTAACTTATAGATTCAATGCCATCCCTATCAAGCTACCAATGAGTTTCTTCACAGAATTGGAAAAAACTGCTTTAAAGTTCATATGGAACCAAAAAAGACCCCGCATCTCCAAGATAATCCTAAGTCAAAAGAACAAAGCTGGAGGCATCATGCTACCTGACTTCAAACTATACTACAAGGCTACAGTAACCAAAACAGCATGGTACTGGTACCAAAACAGAGATATAGACCAATGGAACAGAACAGAGTCCTCAGAAATAATACCACACATCTACAGCCATCTGATCTTTGACAAACCTGAGAGAAACAAGAAATGGGGAAAGGATTCCCTATATAATAAATGGTGCTGGGAAAATTGGCTAGCCATAAGTAGAAAGCTGAAACTGGATCCTTTCCTTACTCCTTATACGAAAATTAATTCAAGATGGATTAGAGACTTAAATGTTAGACCTAATACCATAAAAACCCTAGAGGAAAACCTAGGTAGTACCATTCAGGACATAGGCATGGGCAAAGACTTCATGTCTAAAACACCAAAAGCAACGGCAGCAAAAGCCAAAATTGACAAATGGGATCTAATTAAACTAAAGAGCTTCTGCACAGCAAAAGAAACTACCATCAGAGTGAACAGGCAACCTACAGAATGGGAGAAAATTTTTGCAATCTACTCATCTGACAAAAGGCTAATATCCAGAACCTACAAAGAACTCAAACAAATTTACAAGAAAAAAACAAACAACCCCATCAAAAAGTGGGCAAAGGATATGAATAGTTTTTTGTATTTTTTAGTAGAGACGGGGTTTCACCGTGTTCGCCAGGATGGTCTCGATCTCCTGACCTCATGATCTGCCTGTCTCGGCCTCCCAAAGTGTTGGGATTACAGAATTGAGCCACCGCGCCTGGGCCATAATTAATATTTTTAATAGTACAAGTATCTGCTTTCAGCCTAATTTTCTAAAGAGTATTAAACTTTTATGTGATAAATAATTTTCTAAAACATAAGGTTTCATGAGCATTTCATGGTCCAGGATGTATTCTAATTCATTTAACTGTATCACTATTTTTGGATATTTAATTGAAATTCAGTTTCTCAATATTGTCAATAATATTGTAGAGCACTCATTTTTAAATCACTTCTGATTTTTTTCTGCTAGGATGAATTCCTACAAGTGGCAATTTTGAGTCAAAGAGTTTAAAAATTTTCAGAAATATTGAACCAATTTTTACTAGCATCAGCAGAATAAGGTTTCTCCTAAAAGGTCCCCAATTCTTTAGTCCTTGTTGTATAAATTTTAAAACCTCAGCCTGACTTTCAAAAGTCAATCTAACCCTATTTCACACTGCTATACATATTTTATCAAGACCATCATGGTTCCCTGACTCTCACTTAAATACAACACACTCTTTCTTGTTCTCAGGCTTCGACTTATGTTATTCATTTTTTTTTAGAATGATCTTTCTCTTCTAGCTATACAAACCATGCTCATTCTCTTAAAGTCTTACTTATCTGACACATCCTCAATTGGCTATTCTTCAGAAATCCTTTTCCCTTTTCTCCGGACTCGTATGTTGTCACCAGTTGTTTTGATTTTGATTGGAATTATTTATATAAAATATCTCTAAGTTTTAATTTAACTTTATCCTCCCTCTCTAAAATTAATAGTTACTTATAATTTTACAACATTTGGCTAAATATGCACATCTTACAATGCTTAGTGAATATATGTCAAACGAATAAAGAAGTAAAAGTTACTGAGATAGTAACTTAAACATTAATGAAACAGTCAGTTAATATTATATTTATTTTATTGACTAGTTCTTCCTTGACAGTGGAAATTTAGCAAGATCTTGCAAGAGGTCACCTTGAAAAGCTATTTTTGTAATATTTATTTTCTCAACTATCCTTTTCTTTGCCTTTGTATTTTAAGAAAAGTTGAAGTGATTAAATTACAATCAGATTTCACCCTACACCAACCTTAAAGTAAGTCATAGTGGGCACTCTAAAGTTTTCCCCCAAAATATGTTGTACTCAGAAACTGAGTACTCAGACACAAGAGAGAAATAAAAACAATGATGTATTCCTGGAAATTAGGAAGAGGATTTGTTTCATTGCAAAGCTTGGTAAAGTACCAGAATATCTTCCCGAAGATTCAGAATTTCATGACCATAATCAATTTTGACAATAACTTAACAATTAATGCTTACAACAAAATTAGAAAAAAAGGAATAGAATTTGATTTATAAGTACATTCGGGTTAGCAGCCACTAGAATATGGATGTAAGATTTGTTTTGACAGTTCCTTACAAGTTTGTGATATTTTGATAAAAATGCATATTATTGGCTCCTTCAATTTGGGTAACATTTGTCAGATCTTAGAATGATGCTGCTGACTAAACTTGTGATATTGACTTTTTTATTACAATGAGATATTTTTAGATGATATTAAATTTCATTTAGTTGTACAAGACCTCAAGCTACCAATAAGAGAGCACTAATTTACTCTGGGTGTTCTGATACAGTAGAATTTTAGGAAGCATTAAGCTTATATAATAATAGTAGTTAAGGGATTCCTCCTACCTCAAAATGATATTTCTGGCTCTATTATTTTTTTCAAAATAACTTTGAAATAAATATTTCAGACCATACTCTGCCTCATGTTACATAAGTTTGGTTATATTAAATGTCTAACTATACAAAAATAATGAAAAGAATAAAAAATAATCATTTAAGATACAAAATACATTCCAACTTTTATCTCATCAGAGCAATTGTTTTCATTTTTTTTCTACTTATTTCTAAAATGCACTATGACTTTACAAATGGCTAAACGCTTGGTTTATACTCTGAATGATTATCCATCAACATGAAAGGATCTAGAAGTACTTCTTCAATTTACAATTATTATTTATATTTAATAACTCAAAGGAAATAAGGAAAATCTAATTAACTCCACAAGGACAAAGAGAGGTTTCAACAAGTGAGTGACCTGATGTTAAAGAATCAGAGATGGTACTTAGCCTCTGACTTTTCGAACTTCTGCTGTACTCTTGTGAAAATGTACATCCTTCACTGATCTAAAGCAGGGTCATAAAATATAATAGAATTAGGAAATCGTCGATGCAGATCATAAAATCTTTAATTTAAAACTCTTTAATGGAGTTCTAATTTTTCATATAGACATTTTAGTTAAGTCGCAATTTTACATTTTTAATCTTTAATAATTTATCTACCAGTAACAGTTGAAGATAAAAACAAAATACTCAGGAGAGCTAAATTTCTGATTTACGTATTTGGAAGAGTACTAACAGTCTATGTCCCAAAGATTTTGCAATAATTTTGCACGTGTTATCTTCTTAACTCTGGAAATATCACTGTGACTTAGATTATCTGGTCTTCATTTTTATAGATGAGGACAGTCAAGCTTATGTAAGATAATTCAGTAATGTCGCAAAGAGAAAAAAAACCAGTTAATAAGTCAAAATCTAAGGCAGTGATTTAACTATTAATTTTAGGAAAATAGAGAATTTGCACTTTAAAAGTATCATGGAAAACCAACTGTAAAAAAGAGAGAATGCCTGCTTTGTTTTTGATGCTGGACAGGAATTCTTTAACATCTCACAGATAATCTGAATAGGCTATGATCCCAGGTCCAAGAACTGAATCCAACCAGCACCTGTGCATGACGCTGAGTCATCTATGTGATACTTCTTGCTGCCTTGAAAGAACCCCATGCCTAGAACAGAAAGTACTTTGAGGGAAAGAATGGCATTGACTTGACCTATTCCCCAGCTGCCTGGAGAGTAGTTCACACACGTCTAAGACTGTTTGCCTATCCAAAGGAAGCTTTAGATGAATTGCTCATTCATCATCCCAACGTCATTAATTCAGGGTTGATCTCTGTGAGAGTGCTCTATGACTCCTCAGTAATATAAAAAAAGGCTAAAGTTATACAAACAAGACAACTCTGTCCTCCAATCTATTGTGTAAGAAAACTTACAATGTCTTTCTGTCTCTTCCTAGGTTGCTATGATTCCCTGCTAATGAAAAGATGAATAAGGGCATATGTTAATGAGGAATCAAGTGCAAATTGAATGTAAATAAAAGGAGGAACTTCTACTCATGAAAAAAATATTTGAAAGTGATTTCTCTTCCTCTGCCTTTTCCTCAGAATTAAGTTGCTCATATTATTTTCTTTATTACTCTAACAGAGGTGTTGAGAAAATAAATCATTGATATTTAAGATAATTTATGTCTATGTGTATGTGAAATAAGAAGTAAAACTGTTTAAATTCTTAATATAAAAGTTGTTAATATCCTCATTTACTGTTCAATATTTTTGACCAGTATTTTCACGTTTTTCATAATGAAAGACTGGTTTTCATGAATTTGTAAGTAGTCTTTTTTTTAACTTAGAAGCTACACAAGAAAAAATAATCTGAAATTTTCTAATAAAAAAGACTTAAAACAATATGCTTTTTCCGTGAGTCTCTTGATGCGTGCATATCATTAATTCCAAGTGAAAAATTGACTTTTTGTAAAATTTTTGTTTGTATTTATCAAAAGACGTGGGAAAAAAGTTAATCTCTTCAGAAGGCCACATAATCTGCAACATAGCTATTCAATTCTTTAATTCTTTCCCCACAAGGTTTTTAGTAACATCACTCACAAATACCAATTTATATTGATTATTTCTATATTAATAATCAAACAGTGTGAATGCATTAATATGCAATGGAGATATGCCACAAACTAGATTACAGGTATGTTAAGTCTCCTACAATTTGTTATTTATGAACAAATAATTAGGCAAACATCAACAGATGACAAATTTGGTATTTACTTTTTACCTGAAGTGTTCATAAATAACATTGAAAACAAATACATAGTAATGCCTAGAAATCTTACAGAATCACCTACAATTAATTTAGGATAACACAGAAAGTCAAAATCATGAGAAAACATTTGTCAGTAGCTAACTAGTTTCCTATAATGCCAAAACTATGCTTGTCAGACAGATAACCATCTCTGAATAAAGTAGAGGAAATGAGCTGTACAGAGATGCTGCCTTTAACGACCAACATAACAGTCTGATAAACAATATATAGTGACTTCTGACTTACTCCTACCCTGTCTTTAATACCAGACCTCGGGGAACTGCTGGAGACTGCCATCTCAATAAAATTCTGCACATAATAAAATGTCCATTTTCTGGCTTGAGATTGGAGTTATGGTTGCCATAGTGATATACCTTGCTTTACACTTCGTTGATACACAAAGGCTTTGCATTTCACTATGGCAAAAGATAGCAGCTTGTCACTTATGTGATCTACGTAGAGAAGTTAATTTCAGGAGTTTATACTGACAGCTCCTATTTTCTGAACCCAACTGTACAATCCTTCTAATAGGGTCAGTTTTCCAACACCACTTGCCCGTAGGTTTTGAATTATCCTCTTCTAAGACATGGTTTTTGTCTGGAAATTTGAGTACACTGGGAGTAGCCACAATTTAGCTCAGGCTCCATCCCTTTAAGCTTTCACTGTACGCACTGACCTCTTCCCATTCATGAGAGCCAGGCCTTCTTAATTAGTCACAAATGTTTATAACCCCTGGAAAATAAATTATTAGCAGTCCATATAAATAAAGGGTTGAATAATTACAATAAATTTAAAGTTCTTTGAGATCAAAAATTAGGATTTTTGTACTTGCCTACAATATTTTCAGAATACTAATAATATAAATGTTGATTTAAAAAACTAAAAACTTCATGAATGCTTCATTAAGCATTTTCCTTTGACTCCTATCTCTATATATCCTCAATTTACACTTCCTTATCTCTCCATTGTCACACCCACCCACCTTGCCCTTGTGCTACATAAAAATGACATTCATGCATTAGAACATTGCCTCACCATTTTCTCTTCTTTCCCTTGAGCCCTTTGACTGGCAAGCTCTCCTCCTGCCTCTGGATTCAACTTCTGTGACACTTCCTCAAGGACTTCTTCCTTGTTCTACACCAGTCTCTCAGTTCTCCTCCATCCCTGAAAGATGAGAGTTCCCTTATACTTTCTCCAGTAGCAATCAGCACTTTTTGTATTTGTATTTTTATTATCATTTGTCTATTCATCCCTTTAATGTCTGTCTTCATCACTACACTGCAAACCACATGAAAACTAGAACTGTGCCTCCACAATAGGTCTCCTATAAATAATAAATGCTTGAGGTGATGAATATCCCAACAACCCTAATTTGATCATTACGTGTTGTATGCTTGTATGAAAATTTCACATACCCTAAATACATACAATTATTATGTATACAAAATAATTCCAAATAGTAATAATTAATTATCACTAAAGGAATGAGGAAATAAATTAATGAACTTATGAATGAATAAGTGAATGGCTTGAAGACAACAAAGAGACAATGAATGTCTTTGCTTTTGTTAGTGTATGTATTTGATTTGCTTTAATTATAGCTTATCACTGCAAAAGCATTTAAAAATAAACTTCAATTGTTTCCTAATATCAGACTGAATTTACTTATAAAGAGAATCTTTTTTTGTGTTATAACACTTATAATTGATAAGACAATATTATTTTCAGTTGACATTATGACCTAATTTAAAGATGAGCAATGAGTGTTGGAGTGTTGACTCAACACTCACTGCTCACTGCAAAAACCACTTGTATTTGGGGGCTCTAAGAAGAAACAAATCAAGCAAGTTCCCTGTCCTTCAAGTGCTTGCAATTTATTCTAAACCTCCCTGGAAAACACTGCAGCCCTCCAAACAATATAGACAAACATCAAAAAAAGCTTAAAGACAATGAGAAGGAAATATAATCATACATTTTTTGTTGTTGGGTACATTTAAATAGAAACTTCCCAAGGACTCGTCTCTATCCCCCTGGGGCACTTTATTGTATGTCAGATATGGCTTGAGGTTATGCGGCAGAAAAAGGTATAATCTTTGCCCTTATGAAGCTCATATTCCAGTCAGTAACACAGACTGGAAGATAAATTGTTCTTATGCAACAGAGCCTTGGCTCTCCCAGAACCTGGACAAAGGTCTGTGGGAGCCTAATTAGTGAAAGGGCTAAACGACATTCTAAGACAGCAGTTTTATACAATACACCACAAAGAGCTGGGTCTTCTTGAAAGATGAGTAAGCTATGTCAAGTCGACCAACAGGGAGAGGACATTATTAGGATAAGGAATTGCCTGGGAAAGGCAGGAACTCTTCATAGGATGTGTTTTTAAATCAGCATGGCAGTCATGATTGAATCTTATTTTAATGAACAAAGTGTTATAACACAAACTACCAAAGGATAAAGTAGAAAAAAATCTACTTTCCAAGATTTCTCTTGGATTTCTATAACTGGTAATAATCCCATTTCTTACAATGCTAGATGTCTTCACCACAGAAGAATATTAATAGAGTGGTCATTGTAATAGACAAGCTGATACCAATACCAATACCAATTGCTTTTGGACATTGTTAAACTCACTCTTCTCCCCCAGTTAATTGCTTTAGAGCCAGTGACACTGCTGAAATGATGTATGTGTAAAACCATAAAAGAATATTTTCTCTGATTACTTACCTAGGAATCTATTGAATAGCCTACAAAGCCAAACAAGTTAAAATTTCCATTATATTGTGAGAACTTTGCAATTTGAAGAGATTGTCTATGTTTTAGGACACAGAAAGTGTGATTTAATATTCTCTTAGATTGAAGGATGACAGTTGGTCTTTATTAAATGATGCCATCAGGGGAAATTTCCATTTGGAATGAAACTTAGTAGAATGTTCTCTTGGTCAGAAATGAAGGAAATTGGAGTTCGCATAACAATCACAAACAGAAACACTGTTTGATGTTCAGATATGCAGATTTTTGTCTCTGAATATTTGTGTATTTCTTAAAATTCTTGGAGACTGTCTGGATTGATTTGTTTCTGTGATTTTTACTCAAGATAGAATTTATGAACTTATATTTCTCTTGAAATAAAGCTGTTAATTTCATTTTAAAGCTACTTTTGGAATATTTAATTGTAAAAAGCATTTTAAAATAAATTGGGGTCATTTCTAATAATAAAACACAACATTCAGGCTGGGCACGGTGGCTCAAGCCTGTAATCTCAGCACTTTGAGAGGCCGAGGCAGGTGGATCACCTGAGGTCACGAGTTCGAGACCAGCCTGGCCAACACAGTGAAATCCTGTTTCTACTAAAAGTAGAAAAATTAGGCAGGTATGGTGACGCATGTCTGTAGTCCCGACTACTAGGGAGGCTGAGGCAGGAGAATTGCTTGAACCCAGGAGGTGGAGTTTGCAGTGGGCCAAGAGAGTGCCACTGCACTCCAGTCTAGGTGACAAAGCAAGACTCCGTCTCAAAATAATAATAATAATGATAATAATAATGCATTTAAAAAAAAAAAACAACAACATAACATTCACAGACAAGAAATTCTGCCCATCTGTCCACTGTTAATGACATTTATGGACATGTAATATCACAATATTGGGATAGGAGCAATTTAGACAATGGAGTGTCTTCTTTATCTTGGTTTAGAAGGAATTAAACAATAAGTGGTAATATTTTTATATCATGTTAGAAATTGCAAACATCACAGTAATTTTGGATCTGTCTCTACTTTCCAAGAAGATTTCCAAGTGTCAAATATTGCAATACTCACATTTTAATGTTTCATAGGTTTTCAGAAAAGATTTGCTAGGTTAATAATGTTTGCATTTCCAAAATAATAGCAATTTAACTCTAGTTCTCTGAGAAATGTTTAGATATTTCACGTATTTGTTTGTGGAGTTGGGCAGTTCAGACTAAAAACTTCACGTAGGCACCTGTAACATTCTGTAATTACCAACTAGATTCCTATCTTTTTGTATCCACCCAATTATAATTGTGATTTGATGAAGGCCTTACTTAGAGAATATACTCAGTGTGCTTAGCGATCTTTTTTCCAGGGAGCTAAATGGACTTCTAAGAGCTAGTTTTATTTATATCTAAACATTTATCTCACCTGCTGACTTTCTTAGATGAATTACTGGAAAGCATACTTAGAAAATAGATACACGAACTTAGTACTTACATACACTTGTGAATGTGTAAAAAAAAAAAATAGTATTGTTATTCTCACAGTTTTCCCTCCATACAGTGCATAGACTATGCATGTAATTCAACCAATTTCCCGTATGGACATACAGAGAATAGTTTATAAATACATACATAGGTGAAGCATATATTCACATGGGCTCAACCTATTCTTGTTGCAGTGAACTCTATAAGCATCACAGTTTTCATCTTCTTGTTTTCCCCCTAGAATAGCAAGATTTCATTGTATGCTGCTAGGAATCATATTCCCAGTTGTGGCTGAGGGTAAACAAATGCAAAATAGGATCTCTACGTCTCTTTACTGATGCTGCTCTGGGAGGAGGCAATGCATTAACAAGTGGAGGAAAAAGTTCAGAAGGAAAGACACTAAATTCAATGCAATGAAAGGAGGGAAAGAGACCCTCAAAGGAAAATCACTCATTTTTCAAGCCTACCTGATAAACAAATTAATTTCCTTTTTCTTCTTCCAGGCTCCAAAATGCCTATGTAGAGGGTAGGGGTGATAGGATTGCATATCGGAGGGAAAAAAAATGGCATCAGGGATAAGATAGAATTCTCTATAGTGGATGTCTGTAATTATTTAAGGTGACTACTTTTGAGAGAATTTAGGGTAGCTTGTTAAAGATAGCTTTCTGCTCAGAAAAATGATTCCACTTGGAATTTAAACTACTTGTTTAAATTTACCAGTGGAAAGAGACCCAGACACAACTGGTACTTATATGCACTTCCCACATCAGTCCACATTGGCACTCTTTGTCGAGTTTGAAAATGTTAATAGTAGGAAATTCTATGCAAAGCATTATTTGCTGTAAATATTGCCACAGAAAATACACTTGTAACCAAATTAATAAAGCAGAAGTCTATGGATTATTAATGGAAACATGGAATTTTCGATAGTTGTTAAAGTGTTTGTTACAGGTAACTTGTTTTGTGCAAGCATTCTTCAATATCCTAATATGCATTTTGTTCACAACGTGTGACTGTATATATAAACCGTCCCCTTCTACCAGGAATAGCGTTTCTGAAAACTAGATTATGGGATCATGCACACTGGATATACTTATTTTCCAGTTGCTCTATCTACATGATAGTTTTGAATATTGATGTGACTGATCTGTTGACACCTTCGTTATTTGGGAGACTTAAACTCACTACCCTGTAGCACTGTTGCCACCACAGGTGACTGCTCTTCCCTTTTGTTTACTTCACCACAATTAGTTTCTTACACAGTGGAAGCAAACGGGGAGATTTCCACTGTTGGTAAATAAAGGGCCGTGCATGAGTGCCTCTTAATAGCTTATTATCATGTGTAATCAAACTGAATAATTGCCAGAAAGGAGAGTTCCTGTGCACTGGCAGATGCCCGTTGGCTGAGCTCTGCTCCGGAATGTCACCACACAACAAAGCCCTGGATGGATAATGCATCAGCAGCACTGGGGCTCTAGGCATGTCACGCAGGTGGGGAGAAATCAGCGAGGTGAGGTAAATGTAAGTGTGCCAATGACACGGGAATGGTATTAGATGGATAGGGGGCAAGTGAAAAGACAAAGAAGCCAAGAAATTGAAGAAAACAGCTTTCACCACTAAATGGAAATTACCTTGAATGCTGCATTGCACCAGTGACTTTGACAGCTGAAGCAGCAGCAAAGAGAACTTGACTAAGATATTGCCCGTGCTGTTTGCTTTGCAAGGGGCTAAGTGTGGTTGACTTTCGCCTGACAAGATCAATCACCGTTCATACAACACAATGAGCCAAATTCAAGAATGCTTTCTTGGAGGCATTCATAAAAAGATTGAAGAGCAGTAGGCTGTTTCTATGTCTGGATCCACAGGGACACAGAAATACATTTGCTAAATGGCCATTTGCCTATGAATTTTTTTACTTATTATATACAATTTCACTTTGTGAATGTTTACAATTATATGTATAGAATTAAACTTTGGAGGGCTTTATCAATCAGAAAATAAATTCACAGATTTTAGATCATCTGAAAGACATACTTGCTTCTCCCCATTTTAAACGGGATTTCAGACTTGAGCCTCATTTTCTTGCTCCCTCTGTCTTTACTGTGTTCTCCTATGCAATATGGTATGAATATGGAAGATTTGCAAGCACTCACTATTTGGCTTTTCAGTAGGTTAGCTTTGTCATACACATGTTCATGCTCACACACAAACACACACATACACACGCACACCAAGTCAGGTGAGCCTCATTACAGGCTGGCGTTCCTTGTGACAGGCAAGTAACATCTGTGCTGCTTTGTCTGCAAACAGTATGTCTGTTGGGGAATCTTATTCACAAATCCTTTAAAACACACAGCCTCCCCCTTCTTCTCTCTCTCCTCTTTTTGCACAAGATGTGAATATGAATTGAAATTCCAAATTAACTGTTCCAGATAAAGCTTAAGGTTTTCATTAATATTTAAATTGAACTATCAGACGTGATGTTGTGATATTTCATACCAACAGCTTGCACAGAGAGGGTTTTAAATATTAAGGTTTCATCATTTTAAAAGGAAAAGAGGAATTGTTCTTTTCTTTAAAACAGTGATACTGTTAAAACTAACCTGAGCTATGTAAGTAACAAGAAAAGCATGAAATTAGACAAATAAGCTTAGGGATCATCTCTGCCATTGCCCACCACTTTGAACACCAGAGCACTCTGCTCTATAACGTAGACTCATTCTGGCACTTTATTTTACTATTATTTTTTGTTCATTTATTTTATTTATTTATTTATTTATTTATTTTGAGATGGAGTCTCGCTCTGTCACCCAGGCTGGAATGCAATGGTGCAATCTCAGCTCACTGCAACCTCCACTTCCTGGGTTCAAGCAATTCTCCTGCCTCAGCCTCCCTAGCAGCTGGGATTACAGGCAACTGCCACCACGCCTGGTTAAATTTTTTTTTTGTATTTTCAGTAGAGACGGATTTCACCATGTTGGCCAGACTGGGCTCTAACTCCTGATCTCAAGTGATCCATCTGTCTCAGCCTCCCAAAGTGTTGAGACTACATGCGTGACCCACTGCCCCCAGCCATCAGGCACTTTACAGAGAAGAACTATAGTGGTTCAGCCAGCAGCTGTTTGTTTGGCTCTTTCCAGTACCTGACATGAAATATGCACTCAATAAATATCTATTTAATACTGAACAAATAGAAATGTGAGCTAGATGTTGTGGTAGACACAAACACACAATTAACAGCCTTCATCCTTGATCATATCAGAGTTTTGAAAAAATATCCTCGTGATTCCAAGAATAAAAATGGGAAGAATTTCTAGAACAGAAATAACAAGAATTAGATGATCCAGAATAGAAGGTTCATGTAAGGGGTAAGTAGAAGTCACAGTTGAAAACAGAAGTCTAGACCAAATCATGGGGCATCTTGAGTGTTAGAACTTCGAACTTCTAATTGATTCCATGAGAAAGATGCCACTGAAAGATGTTTTGGCAAGAGAGTGATATGGAAATGAGTGTTTTGGAAAGATTAGCTTATCTATCCCAGAGTCATCTTAGTCTTTCTAGTGGAAAAATAGAAATGTTTAATAGAGGCAATTTCAAAATTTTCCAAGTGAGAAGCAACACGCCCTTAAAGCACTGGGACTATGGCCATGTTTCTTTGAACTATTGATCTTTTAATTATTTTATAATGACTACATCAGTCCTTGATATGCTCTTATGTCTAATTAACTGCTGCTTCTCTATCTTCTTTGCAAGCTCATCTTTCTTTGCCTGAATATTAAATGTTGGAGCATCTCCTACATGCTAGGGTTTAGACTCCCCTCTCGGCTGCATGCTCCTTTCCAAAGCTCTTTCTTAAGCTCCATTTTTTTTTTTTTTTTTACATGCATGATTATCACAGCTACCTACCACCAGATGACATAAAAAGTATATCTTTAGCCCAGCTATTGCTTCTGAGCACTTGGAGCTTATAGCCAACTGCTTAATTAAAATTTCCTCTTGGGCATCTTAAGAAAAATTACCACCAGTGGAGCTGCTAAACATGTATTTAATATTGTCTGTCTTCCCTGTGCAAAAATATAGGCTCTTTGCAGGAAAGATTTTTTTTTTTTTACTGCTGCATTCCCATGTCTACAATAGGACCTGTCACATAGATGGTAGTTAAAAATATTTTTGAACGAAAAAATGACTGTATCTTTGGTCCAAGCTATGATCATCTATTATTTCCAGGGCATACCAAGTTAACAGACTAATTTACTCACTAACATTGTTTAGAATTACTGGCACTTTCTGACAGTAAAAAAAAAAGTGATTGGCTTTTGATTACTTATTCTTTTTAAATTTTCAACAAACAATGGACCCCTGTATTTCCCAGAATTAAGATGAACAGCTCCCACTGCCTTCCCCTTGGTAAATTATTGATAATTTTTTCCTCATCGATTTCTGTCACCACTGAATTAGTTGATTTCCACTCAGTTTAAAATTTCAAACTTCACACAGTGGTCATATGCACTTAAAATATATATATATATATTCATGACAATGCCCTACTGAAAGCATCAAAAAGACTTCCTATTTTTGTTACAATAAAACAGCATGATTATCACACATAACAAAGCTTTGCATGATCCAGCTCCTACTTACCTCTCTATCCCTCAGTGAGTAACAGTCTTCTGCTCATGAATGCTCTTGATCTCTCTGCTGCAGTCACACTGGCCTTGTTGCCTTAGGCTCTCATATTTGGCATGACCCTGCACTACTCAGAAGATTCCTGTTCTTCACGTCACTTAGTTCACTGCATTGTTCCCTTAGATCTAGGTATAGAGATGTTCTTTTCAGGGAAGACTTTTGTGATCACCTTGATTCAGTCGAGTGTTCTTTATAGGAATTAGAACTACAGCCCCTTGTTTGTATGTATCTAGTTTTGTTCACATTTGCAAGTTATTAACAAATACTTACTAGATGTCACCCATGACTCATGCATGTACTAGAAACTTGCAATAGAAAAGTCAACAATTGCAATTATTTACTGCTCTAGACAAAAGTAAAGGAGCCAGATAATAGGCAATATAACATATATTATAATGTTAAGTGATAAAGAAAAATAAAACAAGGTAAGTGGTTAGGGATAGAAGATAGTATTATTTCAGGTAAGGTGGTCAGGAAAATTATTTTTTAATTAGAGCTTTTTGAAAAAAGAACAGAATAAAGTAAAGGAAAAAGTGTTACAACTACAGGTGGAGGAAAGAGCAAAGGCAAAGGACTTGAGGTAGTAGTAGGCCTTATAGGATCAAAATCCAGCCAGCTCACCTCTGGGGCTTGAAGTGAGTGAGCACAGAGAAAGTGAGATGACAACAGACACAAAGGGCTTGAGATCTTATGGGATATTATAGGCCAAGAAAAGAATTTGCAATTTGGATTTTATTCTGAGTGTGCTGGGCGGGTGTTTGAAAAGAGGAATGTAATAATTCAGTTTTAGTTTTCCAAGGTTCAGACGATCTAACATGTGGAGAAAAGTTACGGCAGTGAAAGAGCAGAAGCAAAGGGCCCAGTTAGCATGCTGTTGCGCTAGCATGGACAGTATGGCTCCTGCCTGAACAAGGAGGATAATGATAAAGATGATAAGATGTCAGTTAGCTTCTGAATAATTTCTGACAATAGAGCCAACAGAACTTACTGATCGTTTGGATGTGGGGTAAAAGAGGAAGAAAATAATCACAGATGACTCCCAGGTTTTGGGTCTGAGCAACTGGTTGAATGGTAGTATCATTTAGTAAAGTATGGGACATTGGGAGAAGGACAAATTGATGAAGATTTAGGTTTTGGACATGCTAATTTTGTGATAGCTATTGAACATTCGAGTAGAGATGTCAATGATGCAGTTGGCTAGATGAGCCAGAGTTCAAGTATTAGGACATTATTTATGTTGCTGATTTTAAAAGCATCAAAATTAACAGAATTTAAAGGAAAGCTATAATGCATTCATAATTATTTTAAAATAATGACTTACTTTATAACAGTCAAGGTAGGACCAAACTATTTTTGACTTGGTTATGTGCTACCATTAGAGAAAACCATGGCCATGAATATATTATACTATTCTACCCTCACATACTGATACAACCAAAGTAGGTGCTAAATACTGACTATTTTGCTTTTATTATCTTTTGATAGGCAGCATAAGAAAATGACAGCAACTCAGCCTTTGGTACAACATAGCCCTAAAGAGAATTTAGAGAACACAATTTGATAAACTGTCTAAAACTAGAAAATCAGAAAAGATGAGAGAATATATGTAATAGAAAAAGTAGTGGACAGGGAGTTTGCATTTGTGTTCCGGCTTTCAAAAACATGTTGTATAACCTTAAGACAATACCCTCATTTCTCTGGCCTTCAATAAAATCTGCTCAGAAAAGCTGCACAATCTTAGTATCTTCTGACTTAAAAGGAAATTAGCCTCATTTTCTTGATCACTTCATTTTCAAAATGGCCTGTTTTTTTTAATATGCAAGTTTACTTTATTTTAGTTGGCAATATTAATACCCATTTCAGAAACTCCTTTATCTGGACCATATGTCATTAATGCAATATTTTTCTTGCATATCAACCTCCTTAGCTACATAGTAAGGAGAGAACCCTTAGCTTGTATATGTTTTTACACCTTGGTTAGCCATTTCATGGGGACAAAAATTAACTCCAACCATAAGCGACAATGTGTACGTAACCAAGGGTGCCAGGAGGGAGGAAATTCCTATAGTGATTAAAGGACAGTTCCATGAATATTTTCATCTGTATGGACTTAAAAAAATTTTTTGATAATACTGTATCTGTGCTGCCATTTAATAAATAATGAAAGAATAATCTGATTAAATTGTTAAAAGTACTTTTAGTATAGTCTCCCTTTAACTTGGTAGTCTAGAAATATTTGAGGACACTCATCTACAGAGAAAAGTTTCAAAATAAATATTAGGACTACAGGAGTTCTTATTTTCCATATTTAAGACCCTTTACTTTTCATAATGGGTACATATATTTTTTGAAAACTTAATATATATCTGCAGGGCAATGCTTCTACTTTTTAACTTTTATTTTTAAGTTCAGGAGCACATGTATAGGTTTGTTACATAGGTAAACTTGTGTCATAGAGGTTTGTTGCACAGATTATTTCAGGACTTCTTGACATACTGATTTCTGGAGAAATAAATGCTCACATTTTGATAGTAGGAACTACATGACCATACAGTAAATAGATTTCTTTTTTTACTCTTTCTGAAACATAGTTAGAATATAAAGAAATTATATTTCACAGGAACCAGACTAATTTTTATTTAATAAATGCAAATGTATGACATTATTAAATAATATAGAACTTCTGAATAAAATAAAATTGTATACTATTATTACAATGGCTATTTATAGTCTAACTTACCTCCCTTTAATTTTCCTTAGTTTTCATAGAAAAAAGCTAAAGGCTTTCCGTGAAATAACTCTTTCCTCTTTCTCAGAGAATATCTCGACTGACTCCTTTGCTGTGTTTTCCAGTACTTAGCTTCCCAATCTGTGTTCAACAGAACATTAATGCTCAAGATGTTTAATAGGTGCTCGACAGTAACAGCAATAATAATAAAGAAGTAAAAGGAGACCTTGTTGAAGGAAGGTGGAGAAATGTTGCATGATTCATTTAGAATATTTTTTTTTTTTTTTGGAGACGGAGTCTTGCTCTGTGCCCCAGGCTGGAGTGCAGTGGCACGATCTCGGCTCACTGCAAGCTCCGCCCCCCCGGGTTCACGCCATTCTCCTGCCTCAGCCTCCCGAGTAGCTGGGACTACAGGCGCCCGCCACTTCGCCCGGCTAATTTTCTTGTATTTTTAGTAGAGACGGGGTTTCACCATGTTAGCCAGGATGGTCTTGATCTCCTGACCTCGTGATCCGCCCGTCTCGGCCTCCCAAAGTGCTGGGATTACAGGCTTGAGCCACCGCGCCCGGCGATTCATTTAGAATATTAATGGCTCTGGAAAGTCACACAGAAAAAATAGTTGACTGAATGTGTTTAAACCAACAATTCCCATACTTATTGACCAGAGGCAATTTTTTAAATTACATGTAAACAATTCCCAGACCCATTCCCAGGCACCCTGTGTTGTATAGAAAACAAGTTTTATTATTATGATTATTATTATTATTTAAATTGATAGATAAAATTATATATATGTGTTGTGGATAGCATTATGTTTTAAAGTATATATACATTGTGGAATACAATTTTGAAAACAATCCCGGGTAGTTGACAAATACCTCTACTATATAGGAGTTTCTACATTGCATTCTATTAGACAATGACCTGTATAAGGGTAGGACCTTGTTTATTCTTATATTTCTAGATTCTTTAGTATGTCTAATTTACAGTGTTTACTAGTATTAAGTTGATTATGGTATCAATTATTTTATTTAATTGTATTTTTATATGTGGCATTTATATATAGAAATTCATTGATTTATTATCTTTATTCAAAACCATTTTTGGCCAAATCTCAACATATTTATTACATATGTTCATGCAGTGTTTTAGCCTGGTGTTACTTTCCATGTTAGATTGGCTTGTTAAAATCATATCCATCCTGCAAGATTTAGGTCAAATATTTTCTCTGTGAAGGTTTTCCTGATCCTTTCACTGATTTCCTTCTTCTTCTAATTTCTTACAGCACTAATCCTCACTGTATCTTGGTTCTCAGCAAATTTTCTACTTAATGGTTCACAGCATTGGTGGCTATGCCTCATCTTCCATATGCCTGATCCAGATTTGTAGCCATCCATGCACTTTTCTCTGTGTCTGTACAAACAAGGATTCAAAAATTACTTATTGAGAATATAAAGAAATAGTTATCCTAGTAAGATAGCATTGAATTGGGAAACATTTGCCATGTGGCTCTTAATCATGTAACAGAAAAAAAAAAAAAATGTTTGAAAGCATTTATCCCAGTTGTTTGCAAACCTGGCGAATTATCCAAACTGTGTTTTTTCGAAGTTACACATTGTAACACCCTATTGCAGACCTGAAGTTCAATCTCCAGGATGAATTTAGAACCCAGATTGCCCAGATTATGACTCCGTGGCTGCCATCTTTCCTGAAAACACAGTGACTTGTCAACCAGAGCTACTTACAGATTATTTACTATAGAAAGCCAAGAGGAGTGGGGATAGCGTGGTATTACTTTCAGTAGCTACTGTCCAACAGCATTAGAGACACTGGGAAAGATGGTGTAGTACAGACCAAGCGAAGCAGAATCTCTGGGGCAAAGTCCAGAAATCTGCATTTCTACTATGTTGTCATTTATGGTTGGAGTTAAATGGCCACTAAAGTCTGAAACAAAGTGGAATATTAATAAGGATTTGAGATTTGGGATCAAAAAGACCTGTCTTTAAATCACCTGTTTACACATTTAATTGGCTATTCACTGTTAGGCAACAGTACAATAGAAATAGTAATACTTATTTCGCAGAGTTTTTATAACAGTTAAGCGGGATAGAATAAGTACAATGTGCCACGCAGACTCTAACAAATATTTGGGACTTAATAAGTAATAGCTTCTCTTGTGGCATAATTGGTGGTGGTGGTGGTGAATACACAAGCAGATCTGCCCCAGTCCGGAGTGTACTGTGGCTCATTATGCATTTTGTAACACCCATATTTACCCTATTTTCTTCCCATTGACCAATTCCCTGTGGATCTGTAAGATTCTATTTTGTATACATATGGTAGTTCACATAGCACAACTCTTTTGGACACTTTGTCTACATAGCAAAACTCAATAACTTCTATTATTATGAATACTTATGCTTCAAAATGAACATTTTAAAACGATGACTTCATAAAAATTTTGATATGCAAAACATTTTACAAAGAAGTTTTATTTTCTGGTGGTTTTAACTATTGTTCTACTTTTGCAACTAATAAAAATGGAGGTTGAGAAGTGTTGGCTATCTAAAGCTCACAAAGGAGATACATATGTGGCAGAGCTGAGAGTCTAAATCCTTCTATCATTACACCAAAGCAGTCTGCCAGAAACATTTTTTAAAAGTTAAATACTTACTAAACATATTTTTATTCGAACCCATTAAAGATTCAAAATGCCTATAAAATAATTCTACATCAGAATATTGTATTAATACTGTTATGAGATTACAGTCCTATAGGAATAAGGAAAAATCTTCTGGCCCACAGATAACATGAAGAAACTGTTGTGTACAATAAATACTGGATATATTTTATCTGTGAATAGGTAGACCATTTTTGTAGTTCAAATATCCAATCATATTAAAACATACACAATGTGCAAATTCCCTTTCCCGTTGAACTCTTGGCTCTATCCACACAGTTGCCTTTCCTGATGATGGCCATACATTTTACAGTTCCATGTGAATCTCACCTCCAAAAGTTATAACCATATGCAGAAGCCCAGGCCCACCTACCTCCAAAAGCTAGCCACTATTGTAAATATTAGGGTTTCTTTACGCTTGTGCAATTAAATACAACATATATTATTAGTTTCCCTCATTTTACATAAAATACATGATATAATCTCTATTATTAAAAATCATGTGGTTTTCTTCTGTTTTTATCCACATGACAGCATGTTTTGGCAATCATTTCATAGATGTATATACAGACTATCTTATTTTCAGGCTATTATTTTACCTTGATACAACAAATTTCTTTGAACCGCATTCTATTAATGGATTTTTTTCAATCTTTTGCTATTACAGGCTGAATCATATGAAACTGCCAACATTCAACGATTTTTGATTCACATCAATGTCAATTTTATATAGCTCAATCTAATATAAGCAATGCTGGAATAAATTACCTTATATATTTGCAATTTTGCACAGACGTAAGTATAATTCCAGTGTAAATTCCCAGAAAGGAGTAAAAGTACTAGGTCAAAGAATGTGGGTGCGTAGTTTTAATATATTTTGTCAATATACCCACCACAAAGATTACACAAATTTACATTCTCAGTAGCGTATATGAGTACCTATCTCCCTATAGATATTCCTTCAGAGTATCGTGAAACTCCGGAAAATTTGCTGAAGTAATTATTTTAATTTACTTTTTTCTTACCATAAATGACTTGGAGTATCTCCTTGTGTATGTGAACCAGTTTTCATGTCCTCCATGGTGAGCTCTATTTTCAAAATCTTTTCTCTTTTGCTTTTTATTGTATTTTGGGGGCTTTCCTTATTGATTTTCAGATTTTTTTTTTTTTCTGTTAAAGAGATTCGCACAGTCTGTGGTAGGAGAGGTAAATATTTCTCCTCAGCTTGTCTTTTGACTTCTGGTACTTTTTTTTCTCTCTCTCTTATTGAAGAATCTTTCATGTCCTTTGCTTTGAGTCCAATTCTGAAATTTCTTTTCCCTCCACGTTAATTATCCCATGTTTTCTCCTAGCACTTCTATAGTTTATTACTTACATTTAAATATTTTACTTACTTGAAATACATCCTAATAAGCATTGTGACATTAGTCCAAATAAATTATTTTAGACATCTTTTCTGTTCTCCTGATACCACTTACTAAATAGTTCATCTTGTCTCCAGTTGATTTTAGATGCTTACTTTAACATGAACTTAATCCGCATATGTATTTGTCTATTTCTGGAATATCTACTCGTTTTCTTGATATGCCTCTCTATTCTCACACTATTATCACACCATTTTAATTTTCAATACTTTATAATATATATAAATATCTGTTAGACTGGTTCTTTTTCATGCTCCTCCTTGTCAGAGTGTTCCTAGCTATATTACATGTATATTTTTAAGTTCTCTGTATTTTTAAAAAATTGAATATATAGTTTAAAGCTAGGTAATACATTTATATGTTAATCTTTAAAAAATGCATTAATTGCTGTGGCTCCTATTCCCAATTTTTTCCCCATCTTCATAGTAACTATTTCTGTAAGTTTTTGTACCATTCTAGAATTTATGTATGTCTATACAATAAAATTAGTGTAATTTATCCCTTCCATTTTATACATAGTAGTATACTACACATTCTGTTCTATACCTTTTACAAAGAATCTTTATTCAAATAAAATATTATGGAACTAAAAAATATATATGTACCATGCAATTAAAATAGCTAATGCCCATTCTCATTTAGAGTATAATCTAAATATTTCTTATATTTACATAATTGCTGTTTATTAAGAGGATGATAAGCACATATGATGCCACCACTAACTGCAATCTGAAATTTCTCAGTTGTATTCTTGATCATCACCATTAGATAGCATGAATCACATTTATAACTCTTCAGAAAATTCAAGGCACAATGGTACTTGTCTTCTTTACGGACCATGCTACCTGATGTAATTTGAGGCCCTTTAGAAAACTTTCTCTGTTGTTTCTTTGGGACTTAAAGTTGCTTCAAATTTCCTCTGTAGAGACCCACCATTCTAGAGTGATGCCTATTATCATCTGTACAAGTATGCCTGAGATTAGGGAATGTTCCACTTAAAAAGTATATGACTATTGTGAAAAAACTTGATACCATACTGGACTAAGCATCAGAATTCCTGGGCTTTGATTCTAATGCTGCCAGATATTATTGGCATGATCCTGAGCAGGTCACTTAACATCTTTAAGCTCAGACTCATCTTTAAATTGTCTCACCTGTCATATAGTTTTTACCAGGACCAAACATATATATACAAACACCTTGTAAATTGGAAGTATAATAAAAATGTAGGGAATAATTATAAACATCATTTTTTATAGAAATCCAAATGGAAAAAGAATGAAGGGTATTGGCCATTGAAGAAAGAGGTAGCAGAGTCACCAAGTAGAAAAAGTCAGAAAATATCAGAAAACAAACGTCACAATTTTACTGAGGGCCACTCAGAGCAGTAGCTTATCTTCACCTCCTTGGCTTCTTCCCGATGCCAGTGTCAAAGCTCTTGCCACTGTCCTCAACTGCAAGGTGAGCAGTGAAGAAGAAAATCCACAGGGAACAGTCCATCAAAGAGGCAGATCAAGTTCCTTGATGGATGATCATATTAAGGAAGTGCATACTTTAAATAATAATGATTTAATATTAACAGTACGAAAACTAAGAGCAAACATAAATGCTTTCTACATGACAAGCACAGTCTGAGCACTTTACTGTCATTAACTTGTTTAATCCTGATAACAATCATCTGAGTTAGATAATAATGAAGAAACTGAGGCATGAAAAGATTAAGTAAATGACACAGTCACACAGTTTTAAGTGTTGAACCTGGGATTAAAATCCAGTCATTCTTCTCACTTTAATCATTGATTATCTAAAATGTTTCTGACAATTATTGTTTATTTTGTGTTTTTCCCAGTTCCCTGTGGAATTGTTCTTCCATTTAAATCTTGTAGTTAAAATAGTATAATTCTCCATTATATTGAAATTCTAGTCAATAACCTTATGTTGCTGAATATTGATTAACCTACTCAAAGAATCACAAATATCATATGCGTTCGGTCATATGCTTAACAACAGAAAAATATTTGTATCCTGCTGGTGATGGATATGTAAATTGGGAAAGGGGAAGTAGGAATTAATGGTGAACTGATAATCACTGTGTTATGTGGAGAAGTGCAAATGAGCTCCTTTAAAAATACTCTATTTATTCTGTATTATCTATAGAATCAGGAACCAGGGCTGATGCATGACATCTTGTGTATATAAACCTTTCAAATCTATCTGCAGAGGACACTTGAGGTAGACATTTTTTTTTTTTTTTTGATGCTCATATTCTAAATGTTGTTTCTATATTTGGAAAATCCTCCATTTGAGCATTCCTGGTGGGAGGTATAGCCCACCTCTCACCCTAAAATATGAAAGAGGCAGATATTTATTTATGTAGCCTATCTTCTGCCCAGGGAGGGTGTCTTTGACTCCTCTTATCAGACAAGTCTGCTCCAGACTTTAAATGAGAGCTAAGAAATCTGCCCTCCCTCCATGGTCCTTGTAACTGGTCTCTGAGTAATAAGAATACGTGGTAAAAGTGGTATTCATTTTCTCGTATTAGATGTGTTGAAAGGTAAGCCTCAACAAATAATGCTCAACTGTAGTGGCATAAGATGTTCTCATAGTGCCAGTTCTGCTTTGTTATTTTTGGCTTTGTTCTTGAATCTGTCATCCCAGAACTGGTTTTTTAGCCTGGCAATCAATACTTGAAATAACCCAAAGGGAATGTAATAAGTTATTTTTCTGCCTAAATCAGATAGAATTTAATTCTTTTGTCCGCAGTAAGCATCTGACAAACACAGAACCCACTAAATAGGAAGGAGAAGTGAACATCCACATTCATTCATTCATTCATTTACTAAACATTTATTAAGGACCTATCTTGAGCCAGATACCAAACTAGTTTCTAGGGCTATGAAGATATCAAACCATTATCTCTATTCTCTTCTCCAGACTCACACGTTGTGTCTGGCATCATGCAAAAGATCTCATAAACCCAGCCTCCATCGGTTCTCTATAATATCAAATTCTTACCACTCCAAAAATGATTCTGGGTTAAGGTTTTGTATATCCAAGCAGCTGTAGTCACTGTATTACACTGTAAGCTATCCCAAACAGCGACTGCATTCAATCTCCTTGATAGTAATTAGTTTGGTGGATCTATCATTGTTATCTTAGAAACAAAAATTAAGAAAACAACTTTGGAGACATAATTCACCTACCCCTTTTTCCACCGAAAAGAACTCATATTTACCCCTTTGTTTATCTTGTCTACATCCATCCCAGGCAAGTGAACTTGTTTTGCCATATTTCTCTGAACTTCATAGAATGACGTGGGCAACAGTATATATTTTTTCCTATCCTCTCTCTTCCCAAAGTTATCTCTCACTCTAGTAAATTTTACTTTGATTGAGTGGTTAGACTTTTCCTTAACAAGGTCGATTTATAGTGATTTTGTTGAGATATTCTTCCTACCCCTTCTAAAATCCTTGATGCATTCATACGTACAACCACTGAAAAATATTATACCTTAGAAGTTATAATCCTTTGGTAAAAGCATTGTCAAATGAAAAACATGTAGGAATGAGCTTCAAAGATGGGCCACATTATCATAAAACGTATTTGGTTTTTTGGTTGTTGTTTTGTCTTTTCTGGAGCCTAAACAACAACTGCAAAAGAAACTTTCCTGTGTATATAGAACCCTTCTGTTTTGGAATAATAGAAAATTCCTTGAGTATAGTATATACATACCAAGGATGTTTAGTGTCTTAAGAAACCCAAGAGCAGGGATGCAGCTGAATCTTAAAAATGCATTAAAATCAGGGTTAAGAGTGCTGTAAAACCTTCTATTTCTAATCTCTGATTCTTTCCATCGATGTACTGTATTCTTCCACTAAATTTGGGCAGGCTTTTTCCAATTCCTAAACCATCTGAAATAAAATGTTTCCTGGCAACATTTCCCAGGTCTCTACTCCTCTGCTCAAAAAGAGTATTCAGAAAGAGATGGAATTTGTTATCCTGTATTATCTGTCCTCAGGGAAGAAGTTAAACGATCTCAGTATGAGTATACTGATAACCTTCAGAAAAGTATTTAACTCTGTCTCGGTGCAGGTTTATGCTGTGTGATAGTATTCTATTATCCCACCTCCACAACTCTTCATTACACGGGGTCTTCTCACATTGACCATCCCTATTCAGGTATTACAGTATCTCTTCAGGTAAACATTCCTACACCCACCTCCCACTGGGCTGAGTGAGGTGCCCCTACAACTGGTTATCACAGTAAATTATGCATCTTTGTGTTATTAATATCATATTGTATAGATGAAGAAGGTTCTAAAGGAACCTCCTAGACAAAGGATGTGGAAGGGGTGGAGAAAGGGTGGCCAGACAAACAAATTTGCTAAGCACCGTACTATACAATGAAGCATTTGGACACTTTTGCTTGTTTCTGTGTTTGTTTTATTATGTTTTGCCTTGCTTTTGGTCTTCAAAAGAGATTTGACACAACAATACAAATAACTCAAAATATTTCCATCATTAGAATAAGGAAAACATTTAAAAATATATTTAAAATATATGCTGAAGTCAAATTTTATATGTACACACACACATACACTCACTCATACTCATAAATACACAGATTCCAAAAGTGTAAAGCCAGAAATTACCCTTGGAATATAACCTTTGAGGATATAGGAACATAATGGGTTTTATGCAATGTAAATGCTGTAAATATAAACTCTGCTGCTGAAACAAAAATACTTATCTTACTAATGGTTAGACGTGTTTATCAATTACTAAAAAAATCTCATCTGTCAAATACAGTTTTAGGATTTTGAGATTAAAACAAAACATGAAGATTATCTTATATTCTATTCATGGACTCAACTTCATTCATATTGGCTAAATTTGATCCAGAGAGACTGTTCAGTTAGCAAATTTTACTATGTTTTATCAGTAAAATCTCTTAGTTCTTTCTACTCCAGAAAAAAAACTATTGGTAATATCATACGTACGAGAGTTCATAGAATGATCATATAAGGAACAAATAATTATATTCAATGTTATGTGAGAAATAAGTACAAAGTATTGCATGTCATGGTGAATAATGTATGTAAACACCCTTTTAACTCCTTCTGTGCCTTAACTCACGCTAATAATTTGCTGTATCTTTCTACTTACTTCATGGATTGGACTGTCTCAATATTTCTCAAAAAAACTCCTTCCCACAACTTCATTTGCTCTCATCTAGATTATCATAACCTTTAAGGCTTCTCCAGATTCTGGACTCACAGTCCTACAATCTGTCACCATACAGATACCAAGAGATCTCATATATGACCATACCAAAGCCTTCATTATGTCTAATGATAACTCTCAACTACTATTTCAGTTAAATATGAATTTCTCAACATAAGTATAGGACCTTCATCATCTGGCTTCTACCTGCATCTCTAATTTCATTCTCATCATGTTCCAATACTGAACGATGTGATTTCTCTGAACAGTCTTTGTTCTTACATCCCTTTGAATTTCAAGATTTCCCTGGGCCCAAAGTTCTATAGAAGATGCTCTTCCCCATAGCTCATAGTCACCACTGCAATTCTTCATTACATGACAATCTTCTCTGTTGACAATTCTGATATTATAGTGCCTCTTCTGGGGACTCTTCCCAAGATTCCCATCTTCCTAAGCTGAGTGAGGGTTTCTCCACTGTTTCCCATAGTATCCTGTGCTTTTGTGTTCCATTGTATTTATTGTATTTAATACACTCCATTATTATGGGTTATGGGTTCTTAAAAAGTCTGTCTTTGCCACTAAGCTATTATTATATGACATACTCTTTTGCTTTATCACCTTAGATCTTTTCAGAATTTATAAATATGTATATGTAAAAGAACCTACCCTAACCTTATTCATGTTTTTACCTCAGACTAAAATAGAGTTCCTAAGAAATACTGGGACACAGTTTTTGCTCCTTTCTTCCACTGTCTAATCTCTCCACCTCATCACTTACCTCACCTCTACCCTCTACCCACCACCTCAAATGGAAGAGCCATGGGGTAATCTGATTAGAGCATTAGGAAGAGGGCTTGAGCGTGGATGGATACCACAGCCACTCATAGATCCTGCCTTCCTGTAAGTAACGTACCATCCCTTTTTCCCCTAGTTCATACCCACAGGGAGAAGTGCTGCCCCTCGAAGAGATGACGTTGAATTGCTAAGTTTCTCATGTGCAATGATACAAGAAAAGTAAATTCAGAGCTAAACCCAATTTAGCTTTAAATCCAAGCGATATGCCCATTTCACTGATAATAATGTTAATAGTTCATTCTGTATTTGGCTCTTAAGCTCATATCTCAATTGGGTTAAAATTCAGAGGAAGCAGATGTGAATAATTAGTCCCTTTAGAGACTTTCAAAGGAACATTAGGGTTAACACTTAAGGTTACAGTTGAAAATAACCTTTAAAGGAGGAAAATATAACTAGAGAAACACAAATAAGAATGAAATTATTTTAAAATTTGTCTTCAATAGCTAGTTATTGATTTATGCTTATAAATAACTGAGCTCCCCACCAACAGAAGCAGAGATTTGAAAATTTACAACTCTTTAGGTGATGCTGGAAAGAATTAAAGAGGCCTTACTGTTCACTGCAGTCAATACTCAACTTCTACAGCTTTGATCTAAAGAGTTAATTTATCTCTGCAGAGGAAAATTATCAATACGAAATCTAAAATTAATTGTATTTTGAGTTAGAGGAGACTTGAGTAAAGTATTTTAAAATAATCATTCCCTCAAAAAGTGAACTCTACGTGACCTATATTAGAGCTATATGGTGTTAAAAAAATTAAGTGAGTAGAAAATTAAAAGGAAAATGTTGTACCATTTTTCTTAGGCCTCACTTACACCATTACCCTCTATTTATCTATAACCAAGAGGCACTTGGTACTTCCAATAAATATGAAGTAAAATCATTTCAGAGATAACTTCAGAGTAGCATAATAAAAGACATTCTAACTGCTAGATAAATTTGAGGCAGCTGTCTGCAGTGGAAAGGTCAGTAAGTTTAGAGAGAGGGGGCCTGAATTCTAGATGACCTATGTCAAGTTACTTATGTCTCTGAGCGTCCATTGCTTCACATATAAAATGGGATGATAATACAGTCGATTTCATAAGCTACTATGAAGATTTAAATGAGAGTTATATAAGGTTCATATTTGTAAAATGCTTACAACAGCATCTATTGTATAATTAGTAAATAATAATAGCAAATACTTATAAAATGCTTAATAATTCCAGACACTCTCCAAGTGTTCTACATATATTAACTCATTTAATCATCATACTTTATGAGGCAGATATTAAATACTGTTGATATTGTTGCTTACATTAGTAGGATCTCTAAAATGTTTCTATCTCTTGTGCCCCATATACACATTATCCTTTTACACTCTCATCTCATGTATTTTGAAGGGATCTCAAGGTCAGGAATCATGTTTTTAATTATATTCTGTGGCTCCTAATGTCTGAGTGCTTAATAACACAGCAACAAAAGGAAAAATGTGGTAGAGCAAGGGCATATCTCAGAAATCTAAAGACAAACTATGGGTGAATTGGTAGCTCTGTATCAATAGTGACATCATTTTTGTCCTGGATGCTTATAATTGTGCCTAGTTAGAGTATAGATGGGGAAATGAACAAATGAGGGACACTAACAAATGTCACATACATGTTCTTTCAGCCATAGATTTGAGGCAGAGACAAAAAAAAAAAATGAAGGTTCTTTATATAACATAGAGCATACTTATTACCCAGGCTAGACTACGGCCAGCAGCAACAAGCCATTGGGTTCTGGATTCATATGCTCTGCAATATGCAGAGAGAACAGATTTGCACATGCACAATTTATTCTTGCAAGGAATCAAAGAGAGCATCCTAAAGGCCATCTGCGGGGCCACCTACATAAGCACACATCTGAAGATCATTTTCAAAGGCACAAGCAAGCTAATTTCCTTCATTCATTCCTGTCTTCAAGGAGTTCGCAGATGAAGAAACATCAAAACATAGCATTACAGTTCTTTATGAGCACAGAGAAAGGGAAACTGACTCAAAATAGGGAGTTCAAGGACTGCTACTTAGGGAGAACAAGCCTGAGCTAAACCTTGGAGGAAGAGAAGATCAAGTGAAAACAGAAGAAGCATTCCAACCAGAAAAGAGCAACATCTCTATGCAAGCTAAAATTCAGTATGAATAGAGCATTTTGGGTGAAGTAGTGATGGAATGAGAAGCTAGAAAGCAAGGCAGGGACTGGTAATGGAGGAGCTGCTGTGCCTCATTTAGGATTTTAGTTTCGTTCAAAAGAAACAGGACTGGTCCAGGTGCTTTAAGCAGTGTCATGACCTAATCAGGTTATATATATATGTGTGTGTGTGTGTGTGTGTGTGTGTGTGTGTGTGTGTAAACCCGTTAACTTTGTGAGAGTTTAGGATATAATTATAAAATAAGATGGTAGGAGTTTTAAATTTTTACCATCATGCATGAATATAAGGCTCATTGGTTGTTCTAAATAATATGCCTTAAAAAAAATGCAGCTCTGTTCTTTTAAGATGGGAAAGTAACGCTCCAGGTGCGGTCACTCCATTCTCTCATAGGTGCTATCCCAAATAACTATGATATAGATGGAGATAAATTGGATGCATGAATGAGAGGCCCTCATTATAGAACATTCTAATCATGAAGGAGGAGAAGATGACTAGAAAGGAGCCACTAGTGAGCAGGTGATGAACTGTTTTTAACTCTTTTTCAGAAAATAAGATTTTAAAAAAAATTCTTATTCAAAAAGATCATTTTCATTTGAAGATTGTTATCTCTATAATACATAAAAGAGAGAATTCAGGAAAGTTGCTTTCAAAACTGTGATGATTAGAAACTATGTAGCCAGTAAAGAAGATGTTATAGAAGAATAATATTTAAATGGCATGAAAAATATTTAATATATATACAAACATATAATTTGGTGAAAAAATCTATATGATAAACTTTAGCCAAATAAGTATGATAGAAGAAAATATCTGGATGGACTGTTAACATTGCTTTAGATAACAGGATTATAGGTGCTATTTTTTCTTTTTGCTTACTTGTATTTCTATAATATAATAATAGATATATATAGTCTGGGTAAACAAAGCATTAGATATTTATTCAAATTAAAGAATTTGGAACAAAGAGCCAGCATATGAAATCAAAGCCTCATAAGAAAAAAAAGTGTGTTTCTAACAACACAAAAGTAAAAATATAATATTCTACATGATTTAATAACTTTTGTAAATTTGGTAATATTACCCCTTTCAAAAATGTATAGGGGCTTTCTTTACGTTTACACCAATATTAATTTTTATTATTTTTACTGTTTGTAGTTTTACTGTTTTGGAGTAAATGCTCTTGCAATCATTGTTATAACAATTTTCAATAGCCCCAACTTACAGTTGTTGAATAATTTAGAAAAAAAATTTTAATAGTTACAAAGTTAAACCAAGAAAATAGTTAAAGAAAAACAAATCAGTTCAAATAATGTACAATAAACAAATCTAGGAGTATCTTTAAATTTTTAAAAAGCTAATTTCTTGCTACAGATAATTTGGTTTGAGTTCTTTAAATATATGGAAGTAAAGCTATAAAGTGTTATCTCAGCTCTAACTACATCTTTTGATATGAGAACTATGTAAGCATGAGCTAAGTGTACTTTGCATATATTCAGGTAAACTTTCTGAGCATATTACACCTACATATGCTATGCAAAATGTTGCAGAAGATTAAATTACCCTAGTCACATTTGGGAAGCAGCAGTATGTCTGTCATTGCATGTAAACATATGCAGATTTATGCAAAAGATTCTCAAATATGTGTACCTAAAGTCCCAAACTCCCCACAGACATGTAAAGCCAGAAGGTTTTGTTTATTTTCAAATTATTGGAAAATCTATAAATGGGAGTAACAAAGTAGATATGCTTATGTTGTATTTTCAAATTGGAGGCATCTGTGTGAGGGTTTTTTTGTTTTGTTTTGTTTTTTATTTTATTTTTGGTTAAGTCATTTGGCAAAGATTTTAAATTCATTGCAGTAATCTATATGGTAGACTTAATGCAAACACAAAACTTCCATTTGCTTCAAAAAGTCCTCCAGGAGTTGAAAAAGTGAGAGTTCATGCACCATTTTACATAATGAATCCAATTCTTTCAGCACCTAAGTCCCTTCCTGATGGTTGTATTTGTTAGTTTTTCAGGTGGTGCATTAACTCTTTCAAGTTATTGCAACAGAATATGAAATATTGCTAAAGTGATATCACTTTCTAGTGTAAACCAAAAAGTATCTGAGACAGGTCTCAATCAATTTAAAGGTTTATTTTGCCAAGGTTAAGTACCATGGCCCATGACATAGCCTTAGGAAGTCCTGAGAACATGTGCCCAAGGCGATGGGGCTATTGCTTGGTTTCATACATTTTAGGGAGACAGAAGTTACATGCAAAGACATAAATAAATACATGTAAGGTATACATTGGTCTGGCCTGGAAAGACAGGGAACCTTGAAGTGGGGTGTCTTCCAGGTCACAGGTGGACTCAGAAAGTTTCTGATTGGCAATTGGTTGAAAGAGTTAAGTTCTGCCTAAATAATTGAAGTCAGCTTAAATTAAAGTAAGGGGTGTTGTGGAAGCCAAGGGTCTTGTCATATAGATGAACCCTCTAGGTAGGAAGCTTCAGAGAAGATAGATGGTGAATGTCTCTTATCAAATCTTAAAATGTGTCAGACTTCCCCAAAAAGCCCTAATAAGCGAAAAAGAGTCCTCCACAAAATGCATATTTCCCCCACAAGTGACAACTTTGTAGGGTCACTTTAAAATAGGTCAAAGAAATATATTTTGGGGTAAAATACTTTGATTTCCTTCAGAGCCTGCTATATGCCATGTTGTAAACCAAAAATAAAACTCTAAGCCCCCCAACAGACTGAATGGACCCTCTTGTTGCCTAAGGTGATCCCAAAGCAACCTGAAAAACTAGTTCAGGCCATGACAGTAATTCACTATATCATCTATTACAATGTCAGTCATGCTTCACTATAACCTCCTCCTTTTCGAGTTTAGACACAACTGACCAGCCTTAACATTAAAACAATGTTCTTAAGACTGACAAAACAGGCCGGGCGTGGTGGCTCACGCCTGTAATCCCAGCACTTTGGGAGGCCGAGGCCGGCAAATCACTAGGTCAGGAGATCGAGACCATCCTGGCAAACATGGTGAAACCCCGTCTCTACTGAAAATACAAAAAAATTAGCCAGGCATGATGGTGGGCACCTGTAGTCCCAGCTACTCAGGAGGCAGAGGCAGGAGAATGGCATGAACCCAAGGGGGCAGAGCTTGCAGTGAGCACACATCATGCCACTGCACTCCAGCCTGGGCAACAAAGCAAGACTCTGCTCCCCCCATCCCCCCCAAAAAAAGACTGACAAAACAGATTCTTTGTAGCAATAAGATATCAGATTCTAATCTGACTCTAGTATAACATCATATAACACAAAAAGAAATTGAGATCTTTTTACCCCAAAATATCGTCCATATTTTGAAATGGACCTACAAAGGCATCTTTTTTGAGGGAATATTTGCATCTGTGACTATTCTCTATATTCATATAACTAGATCTTTCCCTTTTCAGGCCCTCTCAATCCTGAAGAGATGAACCGAGAGTCTAGCACCTTTTAAAGGTCTAAACAGGAAACATTTGGCATTTATTAAGAAGACCACCTATGAGACTTCATCTACATAGTAAGACCCATGGTCTCCATAATGCTTATTTTAACCCTGAGCTTCCCTTCTATTGATTCCAGGTCTTTAGATAATAACCTAACTCTTTGAACCAATTGTCACTCAGAAGATCTTTGGACCCACCTATGAGCTGTAAGACCCCTCATTGAGTTGTCCCATCTTTCCAGACCAAACTAATGTATATTTCACATGTGCTGATTGATGTCTTATGTCTCCCTAGGTTTTCAAAAGCTGTCACCCAATCACCTTGGACACATGTTCTCAGAACCTCTTGAGATCATGCCTTGGGTCATGGTCACTCCTATTTGGCTCAGAATAAACCCCCTTAAATATTTTACAGACTTTGGCTTTTTTTTCTTTTTTTTTCTTTCAAAAATTGGTGCTACACCAGGGTCAGGTTCGAATTTTGCATCTTATTGCTACAAAGAGCTGTTTTGTCAATTGTAAGCTCTGTTTTAATCTTAATGTTGTTCAGTTGTGTTTAAACTCCAAAGGGAGGATAGTGTAATAAGGTATGTCTGACCCCCTTCTCTGTCATGGCCTAATCTAGTTTTTTAGGTTTCTTTGGGATTCTTTTGGCCAAGATGGGGATCCATTCAGTCTGTTAGGGGGCTTAGAATTTAATTTTTGTTTTACACTAGGATGAGTGATTTGTCATAGCGTAGTGAATTAATTTGTGTTTTGGTAAATCAAATAGATATCATAACAGTGTCACTGATTCTATGTAGTGGTAATGTAGTATCAGTAATTATAAGTAAACAATAATATAAATATTTTTTAAAGAAGTCATACCAGTTTTTTTTTTTACAATGAACGGTTTCTGAAACGTGTGAAAAAGCAAATTGCCCTCTATTCAATCCTTTTTCAAATCAAGTAGTAGAGTTTACCATGAGAGGTTTTAAAAGAGCTATGTAATATTTTAAAATATGGCCTCAACAATCTTGGCACCTTGCCCATGAAGAGGTAGATTATATGTTTCATATTCTTGAAACTGGAACCTGTGACTCCTTGACCAAAAAATCATGAAAGAAGTTTCACAGTGGCAAATTCTGAATTCAGACCTCAGTAAACCGGCAGCATCCAGTTGTTGAGTCTCTTAGGATGTTCACTTTCGAGACACAGCCACCATGCCACCAGTCAACCAGGCAGAACCTAGAGAGAACCAAGAGAAGATGAACTGATGTTCTTGACCTTTAGTCCCAGCTGAGCTACTAGCCAGCAGAGACTGCCAAATTTGCTAGCGATGTGTGTGAGCCCTCTTGAAAGTGATTTTTTCAGCCTCATGGAGAAGAAAGAAGCCTTCCCTAATATCTGTCCAAATTGCAGACTCAGAAGCCAAACAAATGATCATTGTTTCAAGTCATGAGGTTTGAAAATTCTTTGGTATGCAGGAATAGTTAACCAGGAAGGAAATTTTTGTACAGTGGCCTTCTTTTTGTTTGTGTATATGTGTGTTTGTGTTTTAAATATAATTACATTTGCTCACATTGAGGCTTTTTAAAGTAATGAATATCTCCAAAGAGTTGGTTCCTACTTAAATAATCTGAGACTTATTGCTTTCATGCTTGAGTAATGGTTCTAAACTATATGATAGCATATAAACAGATTCTGATATAAAAGAAACAAAGGACAAGGAAAAGAAAGTGTGTTCGAGAATCTATGCCCTAGAGTAACTGTATTATTTACCTAAATTGGAGGTAAACCACCAATTAATCAAACCATACTGCTTTTATTGAGTTGTTTCTATTTCCCTCCTTTCCAATCAATAATAAAACGATAAGTTGTAGATGTGATCTCTCAGTATTTAACCAACTTCTGTTTGATTATATAAGTTTAGTAAATGTATTACTGGTGCACTTTGGAGGAGGCGGTATGTCAAAGTTCTTTTCTATTCTGTGTTGAACATTCCTTTTTTTCAAGGTCATGCAGTCAAATTCAAATTTAAGTTTGCCTCCATAAAGTACTTCCCTACTAGTCTCAATAGGATGCTGTGACAAGTTAACTCAAATTTGCAACTACTTGACAAGATTTTAGGCAGTTACGTTGGCAGAGTGGCTCAGGGCTACCTTCAATTAAATTTTCCCCATAGCCTATGCCTAATGCCTGAAATTCCCCTTTTGGAGGGAAAGGGCAAATTAAACAGTTGCATAATTAAATCCTTAATTTGAATTGGCTTCTTTTATCACCATCCATTTTATGTCATAGCTAGCTCAAAGTTTGTTTTGATGGTAAAGGAGGAAGAGGTGTAGAGCTACTGTCCTCAGAAAATCTGGTGGTGAGCTGAGCATAGTACAAATGTATGGAAGTTGAATTTTATGATTTTGTCTGTCGGACATTCTTGCTGTAAATCAGAGTCAAAGAAAATATATCCATGTGTTCAATTAAGTTTTTATCTTTCTAGTGCCAAGGTCTTTGTTGGTAACATTTTATACTCAGGGAAGCACATTCAGGTTTTTATCCCGCTAGGGGAGCACTTAGCATATTACTGCTTCAGTGTCCTCTTAGCCTCCAAGTGTGAATGAGCTTCTTTGAGTACCCACTTATGACTTCTCCCAGAGAGAGACTAAGGCAAAGAATTAGCCTATAATTTTTAAGGCTCCTTAGAACTCTCATTATTATTTAGAAGTGAAGTTTGCATGATTACAAGATCAAATTCTCAAGACAATGACTTTGTTTTCTGTTCCAACAGTTGCCTATCTGCCACTTGCCTGTGCTGTCTTGAAAACAAACACCTTTGGTGGCCACTGTCATGCTCCAATTTGAATTAGTGTCAGAGTAATTCTGCAATCCCTTATGATCAATGTTCTATGGTTTTTATAGGTATCCCTCCTCTGCATAAATATTTCCTGATCTGCCTGTCTGCTCTGCCCTGGAGGTCTATAACTATTTCCTAAAATGGCTTTAAAAAAGAAAAGTATTTCTTTCACCTCTATTAAGATGTCTCTGCAGCACTAGATAGGAGGCAGAGGCTGTTTCTGTCATCATTATTTCCTTCAGTCTATGATGCACAAATACATGTCCCTATTCCATAGATTCAGTCCTGAATACTAATAGTCTCCAAACAATCCAGTGGAAAATGGACTTAATATTTTGCCAAAGTAAGGAGGTATCAAAACTGCGCTTTCTGATTAGATGACTATGTGCCAAGTAGTTACTATTGTTTTTTGTTTTGTTTTGTTTTTGTTTTTTTTTTCCCCAGTGGGGCTTTGTTCTTTTACATTATAGTGTGGGTGATGTTTTTATATACATATATTTTGACATAATAATAATCTCCAAATGCTCATTTTCCTTATAACTGCTTTCTGTTACTAGCTGATGCTATTGCTGGTTAAATAATGTCAATTCAAGATTTTTGCAGTAATTTTTTTTTAAATGACAAAAAATGAGTGAATGACTAAATTTAGGAGTCCTCCTTTTTAAGCAAACTCATTGTACACAATTTGATACAGTTTTAGATCATTTAATACAATGATAACAACAACAAATTTAAGCTGCATTAGCCATATTCTTTTGCACATTATATTCTAGTTGCTTCTGACAAAGTGAAATCCAGTTTTAGTTTGAAAAAGGAAATCAATGAGGAATGAGAAGGTAAACTAGTATTTTTAGCTTTAACAATGCCAGCACCATTCTTATTCCTTTATACACATTATTTCACTTGCTACTCGCACCAATATTATGAGATAGGTATTGATTTTTTCATTTTACAGATGAAGAAACTGAAGTTCAACAAGGTTAAGGAACTTGCCCAAGTTCAAACAGCTCATTAGTTTCAGACCCACAGTTTTAATCCTGATTTCTTGTTAGAATCTATGGTTTCTAAATAAAAGCATATAACAATAAACAATAAAAGATGGACAAAAATTACAGAATTTTTAAGTTGGGGGTTCAAAGTATCAAAAGCCTGAGGAAAAAAAATGTTGAGGTTTAGTGGAATGGCAAATAATTTAGATAAGATCCTAGGATTAAGAACAATGTAACTTTTGTTGTAAGTGACAGGCTAGGAAAAGGAACAATCAAACAAGGACACAAACAACTGGTATTAACAACTGAAAAGTCAGGTTGCAGACAGCTCAGGGATAGCTCTGAGGACATCTCAGAGTAGACTGATCTCATAATGTCTTCTGGAATTAAATGTTTTCAAACCCATGGAATTTGGCATCTTTTTCCCATAGAAAGTATTCTCCCCTGCCTTTTTTCCTGATATTGTAATTGAGTGGAAAAATTGGTGTTTCTTTTTCTTTAGAAACATGGGAGTCCATTGAACAAAATATGGGATATTTTTAAAAGAGGAATTTCTAGGATAAGTTATAACCTGGGTTTTTTACCTTTCTCATTTTTAGGCTTCTCATGGATGAATAAGGTAATTTTAAAATCAATAAAATGTCTGGGCCAATAATTTATTTTCTTAGATTTGTTGGGGTATAGGGTAAAGGGTACATAAAGTGCTCATATTGAATACAAAGAAAAAAATAAAACATTTGCTAATTAGAAATGAGGAGTGTATCATGTCTAAATAATAACTATTGATCAGGTTTTCTAAAGATTATTACATCTGATACAGACCTCAGTTTGAAATAGGCTTTGAAAAAGTTCCTACAGTGTTTAAGAGTTTTTGGAAACTACATAGATATTTTAAAAGAGGCTAGAAGAGAGAAGTTTATTAAGTCATTTTTTGGTAAGAACGAGTTGATAATAGTTGTCAAGAAGAAAAGAAAGAGCAGATAACTTATACTGCACAGCTGTTTCCTTATTCCCATGAAGAGTAATAAAGCAAAGGATGAGTTTTCAGAGAAGCAGGAAGAATTCTTGGATGTGAATATAAACTTCTAGACCATCAGAACGATAAGATACTGTAGTTCCTTTAAAAACATAGCCGTCTTTGGCCTGCTGTGTAATAAATATTAAGAAGTATTAAATATTTAAACAATTCCCCAAGAGATAAATGGTTAATAAAACGAATGAGTCAGAATAGAGAAACACTCTGTCAGAATAAATGCTTTCACCCAATGTGTCTGCCAGTGGCCCTCTGAAAAGATGAAACTTATATTACTTTCTAAATAAATAGTTCTATTTGAAACAACTTTAACCTCAAAAAGTCCCTAGTGGTGGTAATTCTTCTTTTTCAAAGTGTCTAAGTAATCATTTATTTGCAGCTTTTATTCTGATTAATGATTTAGACCTATTCCTTGATTGATTTTCTACTTATAACTTCCTTATACTTTTTCATGCCTGTCAGAAGTTTGTTTTGGAACTTTATTTCTCTCCTTCATACAATTTCTCGACCCTACACACCACTCTGTGTTTTACTCTCCTCGTAGTACAATTTCCCACCGTGGAAGACCCCCGAGCCTGGGCTGCCCTCATGTCAAAATGGTGTCAGCATTTCTACAAATTTAACATTGAAATGTCATTATATCCAAAGTGATTATTGAGCCTCTCACTGTGTGTCAGGTACTGATGATAACCAAAATGTGATAATACCACCAGCTCCTTCTGCCGCCCGTTCAGATCAATTTCAAGACTGTTTTATATATTCTGTCTAGGCAATGATTCATCCTACTTGATTGTCCCTCATGACACTTTTTCTGCAAAAGGCCTACAGAGCACACTGTAGATGTTAAAATTCTCAGGCAGCACTCAGAGCTAAATGACCTTCACAAGGTCACACACCTCCCTGCTGGAAAACTGCATAAAGATATGTTAAATTCATTCGACATAACTTTTTGGTAGTTCCCCTTTCCTACCTGTTTTAGCTTTTTACATGGGGTTTATGCTCCGTGGCGGTGGCAAGGCACTAAGAAAACAACAAGCTTTTACAACCCCAAGCTATTTCACAAAACCGTCAGAAGAATGGGTTCAATAAGTCATATTCTGTTTCAGTCCAGGGATTTCTTTCCTTTAAAAAAAAAAAAAGGAACCAAGGAAAAAAGATGAAATAATGTAGTTTTTTAAAATACTGATTACAAGAACTTCTACAGGAGTTATGGTGGGTTTAAGCTTTAAGGCACTGGGAAGCTCTCTGCATTGTAAATTCAGTACAGTATATTTTATTTACAACCAAAGCCATGTTCTTATGCTCTGAGGAAACCTCCAATAATTTCTTTCCAAAAGGTTATTCCAAGGTGAAGCAAGCCTGAGGCAATGGTATTACATAACTTAGTACTATTAATTTAATGAATGAAGCGTTTTTCATCCTAATGTCATTATCCTGAGGATTGGGTCTTATGGCCAGACCAGCTCTGAATCGTACCTGGCAGTTCATCCATCTCACCTGGACCCACTTCTCCACTTTATCAACCTCTGGCTGTGTTCTGGCTTCTAATTTTGTGTTGTTAAGAGTCTAAGCACTCTCTGAATCTCTACTTTCTTACATTTTCTAATTATTTATAATATCTTACTTGCCTGCATAGGTTTTCCTATATCCAATAATTTAGCACATTCAAATTCTACTATTATAGCATTCATTTTGTGCGCTTATTACTTTACCCAATATATTATTTCCTACTGTACATCATTTTATTTCCTTTCTCATCAACCCTAACCAATATTTATCATGCACCAGGCATTACACATGACTGAGGGTACACAGTTATAAGCAAAAGAGAGTTTCTGTCATCATAAAACATCCTAGCAGTGGTAAAGAGGTAATAAACAAGTAAAAAATTATTAATTCAAAATTCAAATTTGAATTGTTGTAAAGAAAACTGAGGAGATGTCTTTTAAGCTAAGACCTGAAGTATGGCAAGGACTGAGCTATCTAAAAAGCTAATGCCAGCTCATGTAGAAGCTTACCAAGCTTTGACAAAAGAAAAGAAAAATAAAAATTACATTGGTAAAATAAGAATAAAGGGCAATTAGATCAAGTAAAATACTTGTTGGGAATTAAAAATACAATATTGAAATAAGAAAGGAAAGGATGTAAGATGAAGTCAAGAAAAATGCTCAAAAATTAAAACTATGGAAATTAAAAATTAAAAATATCTTGAAATTTGAAAAGACTATTTAAAAGTTTCAATATTTCAATGACAAAAATTAAAGAAAATCAGACTGATAAAAACAGGTAGAACAAAACTATCAAATAAATAATACAACAATATTACCTATAAATTATGGACATGTGTCTGTGAACATAAAGAGCTAACAGAGGGTCCTGCACAATAAAGAAATCCTGGACTAAAGCATAGTATTTAAATTTTTCAGCATTTCGAGGATAGCAAAAAGTTCCTAAAGTCTTCAGGGTGAAAAGAACTTATATAAAAGAATTGGACTCACAATATTTCAGAAATTCTCAGTAATAACAGCCAGAAAGCAATAGATTAATGCATTGTCCTCACAACTCTGAAAGGACATGATTTTCAACAGAATTCTGCATTTAGCTTGTTAATTGGAATGATAAAATAAATTTATGTTTGGATATGTAAAGTTTTAAGAAACATATTGCCCATTTTTCTGATTTTTACAGAGCTACTAGAACATGTGATCCAAAAAACAAGAAGATAAACTAAAAGAGATAACAAGATTTAGCAAGAAGAGAGAAGAAGGAGAAGTCTCCAAAGTACAGGAAACTCCAAAAAACAGAGCAGATCTAGTTATGCAATTATGTACAGAGCAGTTTTAGAAAACAAATGCCTCAGGCTCGCAGGATAGGATGAAAAATGGCACTCAGGAAAAAGTGGAAATGAGAAAATCTCTAGTGGAATTGAGCTTTTGCAAAATAATGTGGTTGACAGGTTTATAATGAGTAAAAATGGGTACATTGGAAACTAAGCAAATAAAACATGAAACAAATATTAATTTCAGGGAAAATAAGTTACATAGGTAATAAAACATTGTATGCAATTTTCTTAGCCCTAGACAATATTTGTATTATCCTATAAAACACAAATTCACAATCAAGTTAACCAAAAAATTTTATTGAACTTTTTAAAGAAAGTAGGTGGGAATTTGAAGGGTGGTATGAAAGAAAGGGAAATGTGGTCTTTCATAAAAGGAAATCAATAAACAGCGATTTAAATGACTACATCAGCAAATGTCAAGATATGTATATTATTTTGTACAATGGAGATAATCAAAAACAAGACAAAAGGAATAAAGCCGTGACTCCTGAAGAGCAACCTTAAGGATGGGGCAGAAAGGAAAACAGTGTATCTATTTATTTTATACAAACCATTAGTACAATTTTATTTTTCAAAAATGACCCTTTATTTATTAAAACAAAAACAAATACATTGTTAATATAACAACAATAAACATAATAAATGTGTAGGCTGTCATAAACTTTTAAAACCCAGAAAAACAGAGAAACAAAAGTCACTCTTAATCCCGCAACCCAGAGACAATGACTATTTCCTACAAGGAAATATTTTCATATATGTTTAAATTTAATTAGTATCACATTTAACATGGAAAAATCAATAGATAACCAATTTAATCTTATCTGATTTACTGGTCATAAAGAGGACAATAAATAGTGCTATTATATTTAATATAGATAATAGAATGTATCTACCCCGATTTTAATACCATAAACTCAAGCTGCTTATCCATTTTTTGAGAATGTTAATACATATATACAAATATATTTAATGGAAGGGTAACTTTTTAAAATGAGATGATACAGGCATAACAAGTGAAGAGATGCTCCTATTCTGAATAGGGTGAGAGTCTATTCCATTGCAGGTATCCAACAAAAAGCTGTTCCTGGCAGAAAGACCAGCAAAGATAGTCTCTGAAATGGGAGGAAGCTGAAAGATTTGAGAAACAAGAGGGAGACCAGTATGGCTGGAGCAAAAACCAAGGGGACATGAGTAGGCACTGAAGTCAGCAAATGAATGCTTTGCCTCTGCAGATTGAATGGACTTTGGCTTTTTTTTTTTCCCCCAGTGACTTGGGATACCATCACAGTTTATTTTTTTAATTGAAAATAATTATAAATATTTATCTTATAAAACATAATATTTTGAAAGATGCATATATAGTGAATTGGCTTAACTGTGCTAACATATGCATTATTTAACATATTTATTTTTTGTGATGAAAATATTTAAAATCTACTCCTTTGGCAATTTTCAAGAATACAATACATTGTTGTTTACTGTAGTTATCGTATTGTACAATAGATCACTTGAACACTTCCCCTCCTATCTAACTGAAATTTTGTATTCTTTGACCAAAGACTCCCACCCCACTCCAGCCTCTGGTAACCACCATTTTACTCTGTGTCTGTGAGTTGAACTTTTTTGGATACCACATATACGTAATGTCAGCCATCACGATTTTGAGGAGGGGAGCGATAGGGTGAGATTTACACCTCACCGAGCTCACTCTGGTTGCTAGATTGGGCTTAGTATTACAAGTCAGAGGTAATGAAAGATTCACCCAGGTGAAGGTAAAGAGATAAGAAGATAAGAGATAAGAAGGTGGTCAGATTCTGTATCTAGAAATAAAAGGGAGAGTTTTCAGAATTTTATATGTTTTGAAAGTAGGCCCTTTTACCTTTCTCTCGCTTCCAGATTATATCACAGATCATTAGGTTAAACAAATTATCGATTCACATTCAAAGATAATGCAAAGGCAACATTCAGGATTCCAGATATTTTTCGCACTTTTTTCTGCAGTCATTGAGGTTTTATGTGACTAGTCTTATGTATTGGTTCCATCACCCCACCTCCCCTCCCACCCACCCACATCCACACAGCACAACAATGAAAAAAAATCTGTTTGCCAGCATAGAACTGTGAAGCAGTAACTCACACCTAATAACCATGGATGCCTAATGACACAGAAAAGGTCTGAAGGGGATCCTCAAAGGGTTGCAGATTGATATGTACATGCGTTTCCCAGTAGGAACATCATGTTATTTAGTTTTATATACAATTATCTGCATTTCTCAGTGTTAAAGACTTTGAAAATATAAAATAAATCATGGCTCCAACATATAGGATCTCAAAGGATATAAAACTTATATCTCAAAGGATATAAAACTTAGATCTCAAAGGATATAAAACTTCTACTATAAACGTGCAAGAAATGTTATCTTGTATCTATCTCTGTCCACCCTTCTACCTCCTGAATTACAGTGAGCAATTGGATCTGCCAGGGGTAAGAAATGAAAGCATTTCTGCTTGAAGGGTTCTGGTTACCTAAGACAGACATGACGTGAGTAGGCTTTCAGTATTGCATATTTCTGTGGCTTCCCATGACAATCTGTGTAGCAAACAACTAATATGACACTACAGTGTTCTGGAAATTGGTTAGATTAGAGAAAAAATAAAGCTCTTTAGGTTTCAAATTAATTACCTATGTGTGCATCCCATTTTTCAGATGAAAAGAGGTAGAGGATTAATAGTCTACCCTGGATCGCAGAGTCAGTTTGTAACAGTAAGAATCCTTAATTCCTATTTTTTTTCTTCGTCACAATTGAATACTGTTTTCACGATGAGATAATGTACAGCCTTAACCAAAGCAAAGGATTTAATACTATATATGCTCCTGTGTTTAATATAGAGTCTATAGTATAATACAGAATTATGCCATTTTGAAATGGCTTTGGTGTATCACCGCACCTTTCTTTTATACAAAATTAAATTAAATACTGGGAAATTAAAGAGATATTAAGTTGGTGCAAAAGTAATTGAGGTTTTTGTCGTTATTATATGACCAAAAATCCTGCAATTACTTTTGCACCAACATAACAGTATAGCAGTGCTTAAGAGTATGACATTCACATTTAAATCCCAGAAACAGACTTACTGCGTACATGACATTGGTCTAGTTATTTCAACTCCGTATGTTTTAAGTTATTTTTCTTCTATAAAACAGAGAAATTAATGGCATTTATGTCACATTTGGTTGTGAGGATGAAATAAATAAAAACATGTAAATCATTTAATAGAGTCTCTGTGCATAGAATGCATTAAATAATGTTAATAATATTATGATGAAGTTCATTCTACTGAGCTGACTGACAATGAGAAACACCCTTGATTACATTAGTATTAGTTTTATTCTACACACAGATACCTTCCATCGAAGAAAAGCAACTTTTAAAGTCAGAAAATAAAGCAATACATGGCAAAATTCTTAGTAGCTAGTGTGTGTCCTAGAGATGTTGAGGTTTGCTGTATTATAAATAATACTGTTCACGTTATCCCTCCTGAGTTTCTGCAGCATGGTAAAGGTAATAATGTGTAACTGATGGAATTTCAAATAAAGCATTATTAAAATATTTGTTCAGTGACCTCTTTGCTCTTTACCTTTTGTCTTCTTGTGGCTGTTAACATTCTAGGACAATCTCCATCTATCTTACACATTTCTTTCTCTTCTACTCATGATGTCCCTTTAACTGGTTCAGGACCCCTAATGTATTTTCTTTTTGCAACTGAGAAAAGATTTGTGATGGTGCATATTAGGAAGTTTATGTCCAAAGTTAGAAGATTCACACAGGAAGAAAGACACGACAGTAAGTATATCTCTGATTAAAAAGAAAATAAAACATTAGTCAGCTTCTCATGGTATATGAATTATAATAAGTACTTTGGAAGACCTTTGTATTCCACCACCTAGCGGGGTGCCATATGGTAAAATTCTTCCTTGTTACTAAAGAATGCTTTTGCCTGTGTGGGATGCTAAATCTGTCAGTGGTATTTTATTCCTGACAATTTAGAATGCTGAGATAGTCTATAAACCTATTTACATATTTATGATATTGTCAGGATATAATTCACAGATTTGAAAATTTTAGATGAAAACAGCAAAGGAGAGAAGAAACAAGAAAGCGTATTTTTTATGAAAAAATGCTTGAAAGAACAAGAAAAATATCTTCCCATGATCCATAGATTAGGGATGACTCAGAACATTCTCACAGTCACAGTCAGCTTCCACAAGACAAAAACTTCAAGGTAGCTCAAAGAACTGAATTCTTGCTTTTTCTAATCTATGTCAGAGAATATTGGTAGGGAGGAGTGGGTACTTGCTAACTTCACCAGGTACATGAATATTCCAGATTGTATATTTGTGATGTAGAGAATCGGCGGATTCTTTGAGAGCCTTCTCAGCAAGGAATATTTTCTTAGGAATGTCCTCAGATTTACAGAATTAAAAATAACAAGGAGGTCAAACACTCACTTGATTCTCTTTATCTCCCTTGCCTTTATGGCTAAAGAGGGGAGATGTGCACCTTTTAGGCACAGCCCTAGTTTGGTGCCTGCTGCTCCTTGGTTTTGCCTCGTTAGACTCTCAGTGACGAGTGTTGGGGTGCTTTTGCTTAGAAAAGTCCCCTGGTCCCAGCCCTGCAGGACAGGCATGCCAGTCTCTGCCAGGTCTGCTCGCCTTTGATCTTTGAAGGAGTCCTCAGGCCCCTCGAAGCATAAGGATATTTTGCAAGTTTCCAGAATCTGACCCAGAAATTAGAGCTCAATTTCCTGACTGTAGTAGAGGTGAAGACACTTAAGGACTAACCCTTGCTGTAAGCTTTATCAGATAGGTGCCAGGAGAAGTGAGCTGGGTCTTGTTATTCTTTGGGTGTTGGTGAAATAGCAGTGGAATTTGAACAAGGAAGAGGAGAAAACGGAATTTCATCTTTATGGTGTGGGGGTGATTTTCTCCTAGGGTTATCTCAAGTTAGGGTTGTTAAGGCAGCACAGACTACCAAATGCTGTTTTTTTAATCAACTGAAATCACTTTGGGAGATATTTTTCTGCGACCCTGGAAAGATTTAGTTTTTTAAAAAGTACTCAAGCAGATATATATACACACACATATATATGTGTGTGTATATATATAAAATTTCCAATCCTTTTTTTAAGAGACAGTCTTTATTAGGGTCTGCACCTCCATCCTTGATCTTGTTAGTGATGTTATTTTTGCTGTTAGCCGGGTTAGAGTTGGCCCTATGCAGGGTTTGATAATAAAAGATTGTTATAAGTTTTAAAAATAATAATAATAGTTTTCAAAGTTTCTGTTTGCTAAAGAAAAGATTTACAGAAAACCAAATATGCCCTGATTCCAAATTGATATCACCTATATGTTTATATTTTTCTCAGCAAAGGGGTAAATAGCCCATAAGAGTTAGCACTTCATGACCAGAGGTGGAAAATAGAAAAGGAAACATATTTCAAAAGAAAGGAACCTCAAGGAAGACAAGGGATTCAAAAAGTTGCATGTTTCAAAGAAAAAAAAAAAGTCCAACTGAATGAAAATCCACAAAATCTGAAATTCAGTAAAGAATTTTGTACGTGTTATAAAAGGATGAAAGTTCTTCTGGGTCTGAAAATATGGCACACTAAGATAATATTTCAACCCATTCCTGTAAAATACTTGGAAATGCTTCATAAGTAAAACAAAAACAGTGAATGAATACCAACTAAGTTTGAAAGGAAGAAGAGAAATCAGCAGGTGCTGAAATGAAGAGGGATCACAAATACAGAGCTATAAATATGTAAGCTGATAGTGTAGCTTACATGAATGCCTATCTTAAAAAAATGACACACCACCTTCCCAGAATTCACAGTTCTGATTTAAATTGCTCAATTTTGCAAAATTTGGACAAATGATAAAAGTAACTTATCTCTTCTTCCCTGTGTTGATCAACAAACAATTGTATACAGAGAACTGTAAAACAATGTAGGTGTTTGGGTCACTGATACAAGACAATGGGACTTCATCACTTGGTGGAGGAATTGCTACTAGGTGTAGAGTTGCCTGATATTCGGCTAATGTATTCAACAATATATGTTCTGAAAGTTGAGCTAATAACACTATTATGTTGGCTAATATCAAACAAGATTTTGAGATATTTACAAAAATAGTAATGTGGTATATAAAAATATCTAATTTCTAACGGTAACACCACAGCTCCTGCTAATACTACTGTGGTTTGCTGCCTACATTCATGATAGAGGAAATAGTACATTTCAGTTACAGCTTATTAAGTGAAGACGTAATTTTTTTTCCATAAAATTCCAGGCCCTTAATGCCTACCCATGGACCTCATGGATGTTATTGGATCACAGGTTAAGAAGTTTTGCTTTACGTGTATTATCTCATTTAATCGCTACATGGTCCCTGTGAAATAAGGATTATTGTTGTTTAATGAGAAAACTGAGTGATAGACAGTTTGAATCTTTTCCCCCATATTGCATGACAGGTAAATTGTGAAGCTAGGATTCTAACAGAGGTAAACTGACTCCCAACATATTTGCTTTCAGTTCTTAAATTTTAAGCTAAAGTTTTATGCATTGCATGCATTATTACATTTATATAGGTCTATATCTATCTGGCCAATTTTATTGTCAATCAATTCACGAGTCACATCTATAATGCTTTCATTGCACTTTTATAATATATTTAATATTTGTTAGGACAATTTCTCTGTTAATAGCCTACAATATTTTAATATCCATATTAATTATCTAAATTTAAGAGAAGATTTTAAAATTCGGGTTTATTTAAGTATACTCTCTATCTTTTTTTTTTTTGAGACGGAGTCTCGCTCTGTCGCCTAGGCTGGAGTGCAGTGGCGCAATCTCGGCTCACTGCAACCTCCGCCCTTCCAGGTTTAAACAATTGTCTTCCTCAGCCTCTGGAGTAGCTGGGATGGCAGGCACGTGCAACCACACCCTGCTCATTTTTTTGTTTTGTTTTGTTTTTTTGCATTTTTAGTAGAGACAGGATTTCACCATCTTGGCCAGGCTGGTCTTGAACTCCTGACCTCTTGATCCACCCGCCTCAGACTCCCAAGGTGTTGGGATTACAGGCGTGAGCCACCACGCCCGGCCTATTTAAGTATACTCTCACAGACACTAAAATTTATTTTTTTGAGATACAGGCAATGAGTTTTATCAGTGTATAGGATATCACAACAATGAAATCATAGAACATTACCATCCCCTTACAAAGTTTTCTTATCTTTGTAGTCACTTCCATTCCCTTTAACCTTTAAAAAAAGAAATTAGAAGTAAACATTAAGCCAGAGAAGATGGGAAGAATTTTTTACCAGACCAAATAAATAAATAAGTATAGACCATAATGGAAGATTGACGAGTTGTTTTATATTTTTATTTTCTGTATAAAAAAGCCTCTTTTAAACAAGTTTTGAAAAATAAGTTTAGATAAATTGAAGCAGTGTTATGTAAACACAATAACAGACCACTCCAACTAAAACAGATTGTATAATAATTAAGATTAAATTTAAGATTTGAGAGGGATTGTGATGAGTGAGGGTTAGAAACAGAATTGTGCAGAAAGAAGAGCAAAATGGGGATAATGACATTCCCTTTAGCGAGGGGTATCAAGTGTATGACAAAGTGTGCACTACACTTTCATCTATTAACAAGCAGAGGGAGTAATAAGGTAACATGTGACTCCGAATCCGGTTCTGGCTGCCAAGTGTATATTTCTTGAAGTGAAAATTTTTAAAAACTAAAACTTGTAAGAAATCAGATTGTCTTTGTGTTAACCAATAGGGATATCTGTTACAGTCAGCTATACTTCCCAGATTTTAGAAACATAATTTAATAAAAATTGAAAAAGTATAGCTTGGTTTCATAGCCTCAAATTTTCAAAAAGAAGACTCGAATTAATTCAAAAGCACAGCATCAAGATTGTGTAGAATTATTTTCAACTTCCTCTATCAGCAATATCAAAATGAACTTTCACAAAAGGGTAAAATAAAACCAATATTGTGGCAATGATAGCTTACCCGGCTCACTGTATTTTATTTCTCTCATTTCTGTAACACCAAACTCCTGTAATTTGTTTCTAAATAATCCTAATTTACTTTGTCTCTATTATCTCTTACAAGCTAGTGCACTCAACTTTTTCCTCTCCACTGAGTGAGTTTTCTTATACTAAATTTCTCCTTGAAAGATCATCACATTGGTTACCTTAACTCTACCTGTATGTTCTTATGTTTTCAAAACTCGGCATTAACCAGGATCTCTCTTGAGAAAATTAAACATGTATATCTACTGTACTTCTGAACCTCTACACTTTATGTCTCAGGGGTTTCTTAAATTCAAGATATCTAAAATGGGACTCATAATTTCCCTTCTAAATTCCACATGTTAATTTATAGTTCCACCAACAATTCAGACAGCTAGTGAGAAGCCTCAGGTATTTTGTTTATAAGGGCCTTACCTTTATCTGTATACATAATCTACAAATCTTGCCAATTTTATTTAATTATTATGCATCAAATCTGGGCAACCACTTATTTCTGGGTCCAACCTTCCAATTTAGACCTTCATTCCTCTTTGGCCTAGGATGTTTGAATGTACTTCTGATATTTGTCTTCTATACTCTTCAAATTCATTCTCCACTTTACCAATTGATTGATTTATCTGAAACATAGACCTGATATTACTCATTTGGTTAAAATCCTCCAAAACTTCCAACTTACCTAAAAACCTAAAATTTTTAATGTGCATATGATGATTTGCATGGCCTCATTCCATCTGCTTTTTAGTTTTGCCTCCTCCCATATACCTTGCACTTTGGCAATAACAACTATTTAGAAAGCACTAAACACATCATACTAAGCCATGATTACATGTCTTTATCCAAACTCTTCCATCTGCCTTAAATAGACATACTCATGCCATTCTCTATTCCCCTGCTAATCAACACCCTGTCTTTTAATACTCAGCACCACATGTCACTTCCTCCAGAGTGTCTTCTAACACCTCTCCTTTGTAAGGTTAACTACAATTCATCTATTTTTCATGGTACCCTAAACAACCCTTTAATGATGTTTTGAATATTGCAATAAAATACTACTTTAATAAAATACTACTTTATGTCCCTCTCTCTTTTACTCCTTTCTCCTAACGACAGAGATTCCTTAAAAGCATTTGTATTTGTCTTTGAATTAACACAGCCTGATATTTACCTGATGCCTAATAGACCTCAACAAATGATGGCAGAAATGAAATGGGAAAAGAAATAGAAGCTTACATGGGTTGCCTTGTAAAGGAATTAGAAATATGCCTACACATGAAATATTTTATTTTATTTGGATATTCAAATGCCTCTTGTACCTTTTCAATTAATGATCATGAATGTTATTCTGTCTATTCATATATCATGAAGAGATTCCAGCTAAAGTAGAGGTAATCCTAACTCCACTAGTCCATGACTCTAATTATACTATGCCTCCATTAGAGCCTAAGTTTCAGTCCCTAAGACTTAGGCACTAATAGAATTATAACTACTAAATAATAATCTGTGTGTGAAGATACAGAAAAATTGTAAACATCAATTTGTGTTTGGCATTTTAATTCTTGAAATCTCTGATTTGATTTCTTCTCTAAAACTATTGCCTCTTGTTTAATGCCTCTTAACTTTACTACCATTAAAGATGGTGTGCAGGCTAGACAAAGGGGACAGAATTCAACTTATACACTCAATCAGTTTACCCAAATTAATCTACCCAAAAAAGGAACATAAGCAATTTTTTTAATGTATACATCTATTTAAAAACAAAACTATGAGAGCTATAGTTTGATTGTTGTTTTTGGTTTGTATGTTTGTTTGTTTTTCAATTATCCGAGACTTCCAAACTTAGCTATCTAGTTTTTGACCCTGATTCTCTTCTGGAGAGTGCCACGTATTTTCTCTTTAGCACTCTTCCTCTCCTGGTTAGACTTTTTAAGCACTCACCAAAGAAACTTGTGATTAATGACAGTTAGAACTTATTGGACTTGAAGGACAAATGCTTGCTTCACCAGTTAAGGGAACGAGCTAATCAAAATGAAGAAGTGCAGGGCAAGGAAGAACAGGGAGAGAAACGAATGCAGTGAATCTGTATGGATTCGCTTGAAGTGATGAGCTGAACTGTTAACTTTTCATTTACTGCATCACAAACTTGACTCAACCTTTGCCTGTATTAAGAATAATGGAGCAGTTCTTATAAAAGAGTGTAAAACTTCTCAAATTAAGCTTCCCCCCTCTTATTTTTATAGCTTTTGGTTGGTATTATTCCAGCTTTTTCACAGTAAATGTTTCACAATATCTTTCATAGATTGAAAAAGTTTTCCACCTCCACAGTTACAAATCCTGCTATAACAAACCGAACTGGCTGTCTCTTCAGGGACTGTGCTTCATACTTCAGCACGAAATTGAGACTGAACTTTTTATTTGCTGAAAAAGTGACACAATTTTCTTTTATATAGTGTTGTCTCATTCTTTGCTTTTACAATGACCTCAGAGGAGTGGGTACCTCAAATATTTCAGTGCTAGATTGTGTGTGAACTAGAGATGAATCAGTCTTGAAAAGGAGGTAGAAATCCTTTTTGGTGGAAGGGCGCCAGGTAACATCTCAGAGTTTGTCATGTTGATATTTGCTATGTGTTTCATCAAAAAATTGCACTATTGATAGAAACTCAGGCATCTAGGAATGCAATGTAGCTGGCTATATGTTCTTTATTCTAACTAATCTCAGCAGAGCAAAAGAGAAGAGGTTTAGAAAAACAAGGATGAAAGCTACCATTGCCTGAAAATGTTTGTGTGTGTATAATAGTACTTACAAAGTGGAAAAACAAACTATGTACTTTCTACTTCCTGTGAGAAAAAAATCTAATCACAAAATTATGCCTACACTGCAGAAAAATTTATGTGAGGATATGATATATTAGGACATGATGTAAAGGGGGCCTTACAGTACTTGAAAATTTAAAATACCATCCAAGTTTATTTTTTTTTTTAACATTTGATTCTCCAGGAAAGATTGATTTGCATATTTCTTTAAAATATCTCTGCTTATATGTCCTAGTCTGTCTGGTAAAACATCACATGGACCAAGCTGAATGACAGCTAAAAAGGTGCGATAGTTAAAAAATAGATAAAGTAGGGCCAGGCACAGTGGCTCACTCCTGTAATCCCAGCACTTTGGGAGGCCAAGGCGGGCGGATCACGAGGTCAGGAGATCGTGACCATCCTGGCTAACATGGTGAAACCTCGTCTCTACTAAAAAAAAAAAAAAACAAAAAACAAAAAACAAAGAAATTAGCCAGGCGTGCTGGCATGTGCCTGTAGTCCCAGCTACTCAGGAGGCTGAGGCAGGAGAATTGCTTGAACCCAGGAAGCAGAAGTTGCCGTGAGACAAGATCAAGCCGCTGCACTCCAGCCTAGGTGACAGAGCGAGACTCCTTCTCAAAAAATATATATAACTCTATACATATATATAACTATATATATATAACAATATAACTATATATATATAACTATATATATATATAGTAATCTGGCCTTTATTATTTCTATGCTTTTCTTTGTCAAAAATACCCTTTACTTCCCTTAATAATCTTCTCAGAGAAAGCACTTGTTGTTCTATTTAGATGTCTCCAGGGGGCGATAAAGCAAGACATCAAATCTCCTCTGCAAATGACTCAAGGGCTCCAGTGCAGTAAGGGAATCAATGTTCCCAAAGCTGTTGGACATCAGATGTCTGTTTAGTTTGGCAGATGAAATGGCTAGTACTTTTCCTTCAGTCAATTTACTGGAAGCCCCTCCCTTTCTTATTCCTTCCCCTCTTCTCATACACATAAGCTCCCTAGGGGTTCACAGTACTTTCAAACATTTTTTAAATGTTCATTTTGTTCTGTTATTAACAGAGCTTTTTATTCTAATATACAAGTGTTTCATAATTTCCCTTCTTAAAAAACAACTCTCATGTTTCAGGAGACTATTCTGTAGTATATCTCCTGGGATAAATTTTAATGCTTAAGTGCAATCTTTGAAAACTACTTTGATATCTTATTATTAGTTTTATTCATATGACTTAACTTCCTTCTCATTAGTAAGGATTCAAGTTTTCTATCTCCTTGTTGAAATCATGTGATGTGTTTTCAGTGCAGTCCATTTTGTGGTCAATTCACCCAATGTATACTCTAGAAATTTAGAATGGAATAAAAAATGTAGATTAGAAGCTCAAAGGGATGCAACTCTGAATCTGACTCTAAAATCTCATTGAAAAGACACAAGAAATAGAACAGCAAAAACAATGTTGGAAAGGAAAAATGAAGTGGGAGGAATGATGCTATCTGATTTTAGGACTTAACATAATGCTATAGTAATCAAGATATTGTGGTATTGGTGAAAGGATAGACACATAGATCAATGCAATGAAAAGAGTCAAGAAACAAACCTACACAAATATATCCAATTGATTTCTGACAAAGGTGTAAAAGCTATTCAATAGAGAATGGTGAATTTTGTCAATAAATCATGTTAGAACAATTGGACAACCATATGCAACAAAAAAGAATCTCAACCTAAAGCTCTTTCCATATATTAAAAAAAAATTCTCAAAATTGGATCAGATCTAAATATAAAATGTAATACTTCAACCTTTTAGGAGAAAGCATAAGAAAATCATTATAATCTGTGATTAGGTAAAGAGCTCTTAAAGATGACACAAAAACACATCACATAAAAGAAAAGGAGTTGATAAATGGGTTTTATGAAAATTAAAAATGTTTCTTTCATTAAAGACCCTAGTAAGAAAATTAAAAAGACAAGCTATAGAATGCAAGAATATACTTTGAAAGCATACATCTAACCAAGAACTTGTAAGAAAATATATATACTCACTGTACTTTTTACTGGAAGGAAACAATTGACTAAAAAATGGGCAAAAGACTTGAACAGACACGTCACTAAAGAGGATATATGGATAGAAAAGAAACGCATGAAAAGATGTTCAATGTAAGAACATCAATTTAATGTCATCGGGGACATGCAAATTATAACTGAAATGAAATTCCACTACTAGATTTATAAGAATAACTAAAGTAAAGAATACTAATAGTATGAAATGCTGATGAGAATGAAAAGCAATCAGAACTCTTATAATTTGCTGCTAGGAATGCAAAATGTTTTGAGTATATTTTTTACAAGGTAACTGATGATGTACAGTCTTGTGTTTTTTTCTCTTTTAGCTTAAACCGACATTTCAATTGTTTGTATTTTTTTTTTTTAATATGAGAAGCAGAACTATTGCATTGACCTTCTTTATATGGCCTTTAGTACCTAATAAAGTATAATTCTTTAACTCATTATATATTTGCTGATATTATTTTTATTTCATGTAATTGGTAACAACTAATAATTTTAATGTCTCAAAACCAACATCATGAATTTTCTTTCTGACTGGATAAAAATATAAAACTTGTCTGTGTACTTAAATTTATAGTTGTTGGAGTCTGAAAATAAAAGGAGTTTGGTGTTTTTGGGTTGTCATTTTTTTTCTTGCCTTACTAAAATAAGTGTCCTATGTAGCTAAATTAATTGCCTTGTAATCTTGAAGAATTCATCTTAAAATTAAATTGTGGGGTATAGATTACTTTTAAATCTACAGGAAGCTCTGCCTCAGGGTTCCCCAAGCTCCGGGCCATGGACCAGTACCAGCGCATAGCCTGTACAGCTTAGGAACCAAGCCACACAGCAGAAGGTGAGCAGTGGGCAAGTGAGCAAAGCTTCATCTGTATTACAGCCGCTCCCCATCACTGTCATTACCACCTGAGCTCCGCATCCTGTCAGATCAATGGCAGCATTAGACGATCATTGGAGCATGAACCCTATTGGGAATCGAGCATATGAGGGATCTAGGTTGCCTGCCTTTATGAGAATCTAATGCCTGATGATCTGTTGCTGTCTCCAGCGACCAGATGGGACCAGCTAGTTGCAGGAAAACAAGCTCAGGGGTCCCACTTACAGTGAACTGTGTAATTATTTCATTATATATTACAATGTAACAATAATAGAAAGAAAGTACACAATAAATGTAATGCATTTAAATCCTGAAACAATCCCCCATCTTCAACCCGGAATGCCGAAAAGTTGCCTTCCACGAAACCAGTCCCAGTTGCTGCAAAGTTTGGAGAACTGCTGCTCTGCATGACCATGTTTTCCAAGGAGACCAGAAAGAAAAACATAGATTAAAAGATCGCATTGTTGTACATGAACTATGCAAAGATTAATATATCCTTTCATTTTGCTTTAATACTGCCTTTGTCCACACTTTAGATGACAGAATGGCATCAATCTTATGAGAGTTAATACGAAAGTTACTGCCTGAAGATACTCTCTTAAATGTTGCCCAGAGCAGAATTTCCTTTTGAAATCATCAGACTCCAGACTCAGGGTCATAAAATAAGTACCATAAAGCACCTTTGAGACCCTCCAATTGTCAACAGACTTCCCTCGAACCATTCATCCCCATAGGTGATAGATTTCTTGTCCTTTTTCTGTTTTGCTTGGCTCTTGACTTTACAAATAATTTCCTGTTAACAGCTTTGTCTCCCACTTTGGAAATGATGTTTCCAGTGTCATCTGTGGCCTTGACTTCGGGCTTCCCTTCTTGACCTAAGAATGATATATATCCTTTTAGTTACTCTGTCTATAGCTTCTCTGAGTAGACATTTCAGCTGGTGTATTCTGGACCAGGAAGGCTACACTCTCAGCAAAACTTCTCAATCAGCTTTATTATTTAATTTGCTTTGAATATACTCTAGTATTTTATAATGCATGAAGAGTTTCCATTTCTATTATTCATTTATATTATTATCACTATTCATAATAACTAGCTAAGATTCTCAGAACAAAAATAATCATTTCTGTATAAAATATAAGAAAACTGAGGCTTAGAGAAGTAAAGCACCCTGACTACACTAACAGTAGTTTCCTGAAGGGTTTAGAGCTCCTACTGAGGCCTGCTGATTCCACTTCCAATGATGTTTTCACAGATCCACACTAAATCTGATTTATCTCCTGGGAGAATTAAACCATAAACAAAAACAGCTGTTTCTTAAAGTTTCTTTTATTTCAACTTACAAATTCTAAAATTCCTAACAGTGGTCTTATGCACTTACTTTCTCGTTTTAAATATAAATATTGAATAGCTATAAACATGCCTTATACCCTGCTCTATACCCAAGTGATATATGACTAGGCCTACAAAAATCAGGTAGTAGTCTAATAGGAAAATTTAATAAACTCAGGCTCTTATTTCTCTTCCATTGTTATTAATTTTGCATGAAATGTGCAAATAAATTAACTCTTAGTATCCACTGGTGGTAAGATATGCTGACGCACATGTTTTCTTAGTTTTATGGAGAAATAAGGAATCATCTAGCATAGAGAGAGTCAAGGAAAGAGGAAGAAAATAAAGTTAAGAGCAGTGCCTAGTTTTCAGGAGAAATTATATATGCACTAATTTATACACAAATATACTTGACTCAAATTTTAAAATTATTCCTTTCTATCCTGTTTCATTTAGTAAACATGCTTATTAATCATCTATAATGATATAAGGCATAGTATATCATCTGTGAATGTTCCAAAGCTTCTGAACCTTAGTAAAGAAACACAGATTGAATCACACAATTGCCAAGGTGGCATTGCTATTTGAGTATTTGGCATACCGTGTATATAGTATAAAGAACATACACACGGTAAGTAAACATAAATGCTAGCTACTATGATAATTTCTAGCATCATGAAAGGAGGTTGATAATATCAGAGAGAGAAATAATTGAACTCACATTATGTATGCATAGTGGTTATAATGATGTGTATATCCTGCTCATTAAATAGCTCAAAGTTTTATATAATTTCTCTGTGTAATTCTGGCAATAAAAATCCTATTGAAAGAATTTTTAGATGTAATTCTTTTTTAATTTTTGTCCCTGGGTGAATTTTTATTTTTATTATTTATTGTTTAATATGAAAAAATATTTATCTCATCAAATGTATTATTGTTTGGCTGATAAATGTATTGAGAATTAATCCTGTTTTTTTGTGTGTTTTAACATTTTACTCAAGTTTCTTGTTAATGGACTCAAATATTTTTTGAAAGATACTTTTTTTGCTTCAGATTTGTATTCAATGCCATTAAGAGATTTGCTTGTGTTCTGAAGTGAATTCTCCCTTTTTGTAGTGTATATATATACATATATATTTACATAAATATAAACATGTAGAATTATAATCTATAGAGAGAAAATTGTTTTATGTATATATATAGAGAGAGACATGTAGAATTGTAGTTGAGGTATTGTTCATTGTCTTTTTCTTTTGTATAGCTATCATGTGATTGTTGGATATAATAGATATAATAATTAGAATACTGGCAAAATAACAGACAACTTCTTACTCCTCAATGGGCCTAGTTTTGGTTCTTTATTGGGTTTGACGTTTTGAAATACAAACATATAAAGACCAATCTCTTTCTTTAAGAAATTGTATTCTTTACCCTGTATTCTAAAATAGTTCAACCTATATTCAGATAGTATCTCTACTCTTTACAGCTTTCTGCTGGTAAGATTTCTGATTTCAAACATCTTAACAGTTCAGCATGTGTACTTTCTTTGGGGAACATTGTCTATCCCACCCCTAAGTTATGATTTTATTTTTCATATAGAAAAACCACTGACCTTAGTATTTTGCAAAGGCTTTCATATTATTTTCATTTGCTACAAAATTATTATACCTTTTAGAAATGAATATTTAAAATTTTGTCAAAAATGTCACGTCGAGAATTGAACAATAAAGTGGCAAGAGCAGTGGCACATTTCCAAAGACCTTGGTCTCTAGTAAATGTCTCAAGACAGGGAACAAGTACCTAGAACAAGGTCAGTTACACCACAGATATTCCATAAGTGCCTCTGGATAAATGAAAGGATGAGAAAATGAATAGCTATTTAAAGTGGACCTAAAGCAGGCTATATTCTACATCAGTGCAGGGTGTTCTTGATTACCTTTTGGCTCACTCAGATCTTAGAAGATATAAAAATCCTCAGTGAGTCATTTTTCATATTCAGCTAAGTAACTTAGTAATAATAATTATGTTAACACCTCCTTGCTGTAACTTCTATCTCAGAGCAACCTCATCCAAGGCAAAAAGGAATAGTAGGAACAGTGGAAGTGGTACAATTGCAACAATATCTTTCAAGTTCATTACGGTCCCAATCACCAGCACTTCCAGAGAATAAACTGTCAGCTTTCCCATCTAACAATTAGTCTTTGCAGTTATATTGTTAGGTAAAGTGGTCGAAGCAACATCAATCTGTTCTCTACAATTTATTCAGTTAGACTGATACAGATAGGTAATTGAGAAAAATAGTCCATATATAAAACAACAGATGTTCTCAAGCAAGCTTAAATTTGTATACTAAGACAAAAACCTAAACACAACATTTTTGAGTCCTGCTTCTTTTTTTTAATCTTACAAGTTAATAAATTAATGAGTAACTCATAACTGGGGGTTTCTACATTGCCATCCATTCTTTTGCCCAAATCAGGAATTTGCAATCAACTTATGATGGCGTATCATTTTAATGCAAGGAGTTGATTGTGTCCTAAACTGTATATTTGGCATCTATGCAGTTCCTTCTTGGTGCTGTCTTGAAGCTATTCACTTTTCTTCCAAGTATTTGAAAACTATATGATGAGTTTCTTATCCAAATTATGCAAAAAATCACAGCCTTTTCTTTCTCTCATCTTATATATAGTTTTATATTAAACAATGTTCTTTATTTTTAGTTCAAAACATTTTTATACTTGATACGTCTTTAACTATTTTTTCCAGATACTACCTAAATATTTTAGTCAATTGTAGCCCTTATTATTTTACTTCCCAACTCATATTATTAAGAAATTGATATTTATTGAATACTTGTGGCTTTTCAGAGACTTTTATTTGATATTTCAATTTTGATGAATGTTTTTTATTATATACATGTTAATCTTATTAAAAAACTTGGAACTCCCACTTTTCAGTTCAAAGACTAATGACATTATCCTCATTTGTTCATTTAACCAAAGTGCATCAAGTAATCCTTCATGCCAGGAATTATTCGAAGTCTTCAGTCCACAGTTGTAAGCATTACAGAAAATAAGCTTACATTTTAACACAGGAATACAAACAACAAAAAATAATAAAAACTTAAATAAGTGAGAAAACATTGGATTAGAATTAAGTGCAAGGGAGATAATTAAATTAAGATGCTGTGATTGAGAATGACGAGTAGATACTTCATACTCAATGGTCAGGGAAAACTTTTCTGAGGAGATAACATTGAAGCTGAGATCTAAATTTTTAAAAAATGGTTTGTGCTAATGCTGTAAGTTCTCCCTGTCTTTATATCACTTTTTTGGCATTGTTACTCATCTAGGATTTTATGATTAATGTTGTCATTTTTGTTATTATTCACTTTTCAAATTCACATATAATAAATTTTACTTTTTGATGTACCACCCTGTCAAATTTGATAAATGCTTACAGTCATATAAAACCATGACCACAATCAAACTGCAAAATAGTTCATCACCCCCCAAATAACCCCTGTTGCTGCATTTTATAGTAAACACCTCCCACCAGCCCAGCCCATAGCAAACACTAACGTGTTTTCTGTTCCTATTTTACTTTTCCAGAATGTCATTAGATAGAATCATATCATATAAAATTTTTCTCTCTACCTCCTGTCACTTAGCACATGCATTTGAGATTCATCCATGTTATGTGTATATTATTAATTAGATCTTTCTATTGCTGACTGGTATTTCATTGCATGCATATGTCAGTATTTATTCATTAACCGATGAAGGATGTTTAGGTTTTCCCAGTTTTTGACAATAATAAATAAGACCATTATAAACCTTTCCATACAGGTTTTTGTATGAACCTAAGTCTTTATTCATCTTGGTTAAATAATGTGAGTAGGATTACTGAGTCATAGGCTTATGTTTAACTTTATAAGAAATTTCTAATTTATTTTTAAAAATGGTATATCACGTTTATTCTTGCAAGCAACCTATGAGAGTCTCAGTAGTTCTGCAACTTTGAAAGCCCTTGGAATTGTCCGATACTTGTTTTAGCCATCCTAAATTATTACTCATTCTAATAGGTGTGTAACGTTATCTCATGGTGTCAATTAGTATTTCCCCAATGACTACTGATTTTGAGACTCTAATTATGCATATTTATCATCCATATATCTTTGGTGAAATACCTGTCAAATCCTTTGCTCACTTTCTATTTGGTTGTTTATTTTCTTAAAATTAGTCTTATTAAGGGTGGGTGCAGTGGCTCACACCTGTAATCCCAGCACTTTAGGAGACCGAGGTGGGCACATCAGTTGAGCCTAGGAATTCTAGACCAGCCTGGGAAACACAGTGAAACCCCATCTCTACAGAAAGTACAAAAAAAATAGCTGGGCATGGTGGCACACGCCTATAGTCCCAGATACTTGAGAGGCTGAGGTAGGAGGATCACCTGAGCCGGGGAAGTTGAGGCTGCAGTGAGCCAAAATGGTACCAGTGTACTCCAGACTGGGTAACAATGTGAGACTCTGTCTCAAAAATATATATATTCATATTAAGTATTTCATTCTTTTTATATTGCAAATACAAGTCTCTTATTAGTTATGTGTTGTTTTGCACGTATTAACCCAGTCTGTGGTTTCTTTCTTTTCTTAACATTGTGTTTGCAGAACAAATACTCTTGTTTTTATAAAATAAAATTTATCAAAATGTCTTGTGTTCTTTTGGTATCATATTTAAAAAATATCTTTAACAAGACCATCTATTGAGAAAAAAGGGTTCACATACTCTTCAATAAACTACTTATTTCTACAAAGTGTTAAAGTCCAAGTGCCTATCTGGGAGGGAAATTTTCATCTTTGTAGATGATTGTTAGAAAAATGCTCTACCTATATTTTCATATCTCAAGTCAAGCTAAGACAGCCAACCATTTGTCAGAAATTAGGTTTACTGTAAGGAAGAAAGAATTGTAAAATTGGTATATTCGTTGAAAAGTAAAGTACACCAACCTTTTCATTCAAATATAATAAATGTATCTAAGTAAACTATTTAAAACACTTCAACAGATGCAGAAAAAAAGCCTTCCTAGAGCTTTCTTTATCTGAGTAAAAGTAGAAACTTATGGGAAATAAGGCTACTATAAATTGCACTTCAGGGTAGATCTAACCCCAGAAAGGACAATGTAAATAAAACCTACCTCAAACCCATTCTCCAGGGGAGTTTTATGGACCTGAAGGAAACAGAAAAAAAATTCGTAACTATGTAGACAAAATTATCACAAACTTTATCTCCTGTTTTTTTCTCCTGAAAGCCCATCTATCTTTCCAAAAGGTCATTTATTTTCCTTAGGTGCCTTTCTCTCTCTCCCTTTCACCTATTAAAATTGTATTATATATAAGCTCCAAATTCGAATTACTTCTTTTGAGTTACTCATCATTGAGTTCTTCCATGCATATGGGTGCTGCAAGCACAAATAAATTCTACTGTTTTCTGCTGTGTATAATATGGGCTAAATTTATTGATTGGGGGTTGGAGGCTATCTAGAAGAATGTCAGCAAACTGTTTCCATACGGTAGAGCAGGCGGAAGAACACGTATGTACACACGCATATTCAGAAAGAACAACAGTAAAAAAGCCCTATGCTGGTCAAAAATATTCTAATAAACTCAATAAGCATACAATAAAAATAATACGAGTAAAAAGATAATAGAGTATGACAATTATTTACATAGCATGTACATTGTATTAAGTATTGTAAATAATCTAGAGAGGATTTAAAGTACACAGGAGTATATCTATAGGTTACATGTAAATAATATGCCATTTTAAATCAGGGAATTGAGCATTCATGGATTCTGTTTTAATGAGAGTGATCCTGGAAACAATTATCTCCAGGGATACTGAGGGACAACTGTATAGTTTTTCCACCATCGACGCAGATGTAAATAACCACAAGATCATAAATAGTATTAAAATGTAGTGGAATAATTAGAAAGTAATGACTTGAGATTTATTGCATGTTTTTATTATAATATGTGGAAGTATGGATTTATTTTGTAGATTTTTTGAAAAATGATATGTGCATTTAAAACCTGTCTTACAAAATTCCTAAAAATTTAATAGTTGACTTTTAATAGACCATAGAAGGCAGCTCTAGCACACCACTGGTCTTATGCCTTTGGAAGGTTCCCACAGTGGAAAATAAAGCCTGAGAGTGCAACAAAGCTGAGCTTATTCTAACTCCATATCTTGGTTAGCCATAAAGAGGAAAAAATAACTATAAAACAATGACAGATCTCCTTACTCTATCGGTAGTAAATTTCTGTATATGGTACCGAACTCTTCATTGCCAGGCAAAATTCTATGTCAGTTCCAGCATCACACAAGACCAACGAAACCCCTGCTCTCGTGGATTTCCATTTCAGTAACCCACTTTTGTTGCCCTGTGACACACTCCTTTTCATTTAATTTGTTGATTTAGAACCTGGAGCTTCTTCTTGGCTCCTTGGACAAAACCATGTTTATTCTTGGGATATACCCTATCTACTCTGATTTCTCTTTAAAGATGTACTCATTCTCCTTTACCGGGAATTCTCCATTTTTGTGGCCTTCTCACTACCTCCTTTCTTTTTCTTTTTTTTTTTTTTGTTTTGTTTGTTTGTTTGTTTGTTTTTTGTTTTTTGTGGGTTTTTTTGAGACTGAGTCTCGCTCTGTCACCTAGGCTGGAGTGCCGTGGCGCGATCTCTGCTCACTACAAGCTCCGCCTCCCGGGTTTACGCCATTCTCCAGCCTCAGCCTCCCAAGTAGCTGGGACTACAGGCGACCTCCACCTCGCCCGGCTAGTTTTTGTATTTTTAGTAGAGACGGGGTTTCACCGAGTTAGCCAGGCTGGTTTCTATCTCCTGACCCTGTGATCCTCCCGCCTCGGCCTCCCAAAGTGCTGGGATTACAGGAGTGAGCCACCGCACCCAGCCGTTTTTTTTGTTTGTTTTTTTATCATTAATTTGTTCTTATAATTTTGTTTTTGTTACTTAAAAAAAAGACTTCGTGAGAAAACGTTGACAAATGTATTTTCTGTTTAGAATGAATTAGAAAAGTTCTTTTTTTTTTTGACAGAGTTTTGCTCTTGTTGCCCAGGTTGGAGTGCAATGGCGCGATCTCGGCTTATTGAAACCTCCGCTCCCCCGGTGCAAACAATTCTCCTGCCTGAGCTTCCCAAGTAGCTGGGATTACAGGCATGTGCCACCATGCCTGTCTAATTTTGTAATTTTTTGTTTGTTTGTTTGTTGGTTTTAAGACAGGGTTTCTCCATGTTGGTCAGGCTGGTCTCGAACTCCCGACCTCAGGTGTTCCACCAGCTTCGACCTCCCAAAGTGCTTGGATTACAGGCGTGAGCCACCACGGCCAGCCAGTTCAATCCATTTCTGAAAGTATCATGGAAGCCTGGAATATTTCTTCAGTGGTCCCTCAGATTAACATTAATTTTTTAAAATAAACATAAGATAAAAGAAATATAACATCAGAGCCAAAGGAAAATTGGGACCTCATTGAGTACAATTATTCCATAACCTCTCTATAATTGGTCAAAATACACATACATTTTTGTGACATACTTAGTTCTAAGATGTTACAAATTTCTACTAATGTCATAACAAATCCGATAAATATAAAAGTTGAGCAAACTGTCTTTGAGATCCATCCAGTTAGACATTTTTTCTGTCTTTAACCATTTTGTTGAATATATTCTTACATTTATATTTTATCATATGTTGCAAATTTATAGTTTTTATGTCTTTTTAAACCGGGTGAATGTTTATTGTATGGGAAATAACTCTACATGTTAAAACTTAAGTTTAACTTAGAAGCAATTTAGTTAATGCTGTTAAGTTTCAAGCATGTATTGATTTCATGTTTTCATCTCAGAATGCTGTGATGCATTAAATCTGCAATTACAATAAAAAAGGCACGAGTTTAATTCCTTTAATATGTAAAGTTGAAATGCTTTATTTAATCTACTTTAGGGTAGAAATTTAACTGGGATCCATCAAAGCACAAATTTTGTTTGATTATAAAGCTTATGTATTGACAATTAAGCATTAAAAATATTCACTCTTTTGCATCTCATTCTAAATGAAAACAGTGACTTTTGTAATGCATTGATCAAGGAAAGTCGGCTAAATTACATCTTTGAGTGATATTATTTTACACTGTCTTTCTGCTTTTAAATATCTTACTGTCTACTATCACCTTTAAATCACTGTTGATGATCATAGCACAGATCAGTTCTACATCCTTTAAGTTTCATCTGAAATGCTGAAGTTACCAGATCAAGATGGCAATGAGTAAATTGATACCCTGTTAGAGGTCTGTATTTGGTCCAATCGGCATATATATACATATATATACAACCACCCTATATAGATTGTACATAGTACAAACTGTTTTAAAAGCTTTTCCTAGGTCTCTTTTCAAAAAGTTGTTTAAACGAATAAAACCAAGAGGAAAACAAAATATGCTATATAACTATTTATTGAGAGTATATATTTTTAGTTTGACTTCATATTATCAACACAGATATACTCTATGACTAGTTCATTTCTCTCCTTGCTACATTTTCTTTTTTATATAATTAGTTCTTTTCTTCTTGTGCTTTCTGAATATCGCTGCTGTATAGAGACACCTGCTGGGAAATAAATGAACAGAAGAAAATTCAAACCTGTGCTTAGAAATAAGAAAAAACTTCTCTCTTATACAGTTTAAGCAAGCTTTCCACTAATAACGTATTTTGTATCAAAGCATACTTGCCTTTGAAACATATGAAAATCTACCTATATCTGGAGCTTTGCTATTAATCTTAAAATCTCTACCTTGGCATGAGATTTCCAGAATCTACATATAGGTAAACTTGCGGTATAAAATAAGTACGTAATACAAGACAGTTGTAAATCTATTTCAACCAAGTCATTTCAGTGTTCACATGTATCTTTAAACATTTGTACACAGAATTATTTTTCAGAGTGATCAGGGCTTGTCTTATTCATATTTTTACATCTTAATTTTTATTTAAAACATTTGCTAAAGCAAGGCAAACTTTTATTATTATTGATTGGTTTAATGTAAATATTTGCATTAATGAAAATTGTCTTTTGAAAGTTTGTTTACATGATTATCTGTTTGCATAAACTTTGTGTTCAATTTCAATCTAAGTTGCAAATGGCAGGATTTTATTATTTTTTACAGTTGAATAATTTCTCATTGTGTATATGTACTGTATTTTTTTTATCCATTCATCTGCTGGTAGATACTTAGGGTGATTCCATATGTTGGCTATTGTGAAGAGTGTTGCAATAAACACGGGAATGCAGATATCTCTTTGATATACTAATTTTCTTTATTGTGGATATATACCCAGCAGTGGGATTGCTGAATTATATGGTAGTATTATTTTTAGCTTTGTAAGGAAGCTTCATACTATTCTCCATAGTGGCTACATGAATTTACTTTCCCACCAACAGTGTACAAGGATTCCCCTTTCTTCATATCCTGGCCAGCATTCATTATTACCTATCTCTTTGATAAAAGCTATTTTAACTAGTGTAAGATGATAGATCATTATAGTTTTGAGTTTCATTTCTCTTTTGAGTGAGTTTCTCAATTGTAAACGAGCAGGTCAAAACATCGAAAATTAAACGTAAAAATACATTTAATTGATAGTTTAATAACAAACCATCAATTAGGTATTTCAATTGTGTTCCAAACTCTAGGTCAAGCTTAACTTTTTCAGAATTACGTTGATTTCTCATGTATTATAATAAGATGGTAAGTCTTGAAGATGATATGAGCATATCTGAGTCCTTAAATAGTTTTAACAATTTCATTTATGTGCTTTGCTGAATGAATATCAAATAGTAGGGCAGGATTACAGGCAGGTCTTGGAGCACAGTTACTGCAGCAGTTCTCAAGCGATATTCACCATAATTCAGCTGAACATAGACCAGTCATGTGTGGAGAATGAATGAGAGCAGGATTTCCAAGCACCTGCTCTCTGCTCCCAAACAGATAGGAAAAATACATTATATGGTGACAAACTGATATCAGGCCTCCAACCATGTGGCAAAGATGCTGACAATTGCTAAGAAGCCAACCAAAGATACTATGATTAGAGATGGGGTGAGCACTGCATAATTTAGAGGAGAAGAAGAGAATTCACTTTGAGAAATTACAGTCGTGTAAGAAGAAAATTCACTTTATACTTAATATTAATTGACTTTAAAAACTCAGATTGTCCTATTCAGATCAAATATATAAACCTATTCCAGGATCTCCAATAGCATCTTGAAAGAGAGAATAATTTATAGCATGAGAACATAGACTCTGGAATCAAACAAAATCAAGTTCATTCCAGTGAACTTAGAGCCTCCAGTGCTAAGCAGCTGATACAAGGTCTTTAACCACTCTAAATAGAATTTTCCTTATTAACACAAAAGATATATTAATGGTACTATTGGGATGATTGATAGTAAATAAGATAATGCATATAAATTGCTTACTAGAATATTTGGTAAGGGTAAGCATTCAACTAATATTGACATTTTGATGCTGAACATCAGCCACAGGGGAGATTTCATTAAATCATTGTACACATTAGTTCTACTACTTTTGTGGGATTATAATGTCATTATTATTTATATTCTTTGGAGAAAGAGAATATTATTTGTATTCTTTGGAGAAACAGAATCTTAAATATTGGCTTTTTGGACATTACCAAATCAGTAGGAAAAATCAGACTGAGGGATATACCGCAAAAATACAAGTTTTAGCTAGACTGACATTACATACTTTATGTATTATTTTCTAATATTTCCAATAAAATTCAAAACAATATTAAGCCAATATACATACTATCAAAAAGAAAATCCTGCCTTAATTATGAATTATTTGAATTGTGTTTCTGTCTTGCCATTGATATCTAAATGACTCCTCTTGGGCCTATTCTCCTGGTCTACCCCCCAGATATTTATAATAATATTGCATGGCTAGTAATAGAAGTCCAACACAAAATATTCAAGATAATTTTAGTTCAGATTTTAAAACAACTTGAGATGCACCATAATGTAAATCATAATATTATTGTTTTTTATAGGACTTGAGAGTGAAAAAGTAAGCTATTTATTTTAATAGCTGAGTAAAAAGAAGAGTGACAATTGAGCAATTACAAATTGGAGGCTCCACATAACATCGACAGTACTTATTATCTATTATTGTAAGGAAACAAAGACAGTTTTGCAGAGATTTTGGGTTTGTTTTTGCTTTGCATGTGATTGGAATATATGTTGGCTATAGAGAGAAGAGGAATTGAGTAAAATAGAAGAGCTTACTCTCAGAAATATTGACATTCTTGTTTTGTTTGATATTCTTCTTAGAAATAGTGAAAGAAAACATAAACAATGCATATGATTCACCAAGGCATTAATTTAAACTTTTCACAATATAATATCAATGATTATGTTTTAATGTTTCATAAACTCTTTACTATAAGTAATGGTATTATAAAGGTATCTTAAAGAAGATAGAAGATACATAGATAGAAAGAAAGATACATACATATATACATAGAATATGTACACATAAAGATATAGATAAAATAAAAATAAATACATGCAGTGTTACCAGTTGGTATTGTTTGGTTATGTGGGAAAGCAAAAGATGTTAAAAGATATGTGGACAAAATAAAGAAGGAAAACAAACCAGAATTTAAAAAATATAATAGGAAGATAACAGTTTGGGAAGTTTTACAGAAATACTACTTTTGACCAACCATTTTTCTTTAGAAGTGGAGGACAAATTATAAAATAATAATTTAGTGTTCTGCTTATATTACTTTAAGCACTTTTCCTGAGTTTGCCTTACAAAGTGAACCCAGATATAAGCAAGACTGAACTCATTATTGTACCCTGAAGACAGCATGAATGTAAATCAGCTAAAATATAAGACTCAGGGTAACTTTTGGGCTAGTAATAAAATTCATGGTGCTTAAATTGCTCACTTCTAATGCATACTTTACAAGTCTCAGAGGAAACCTCTGAAACTCATAGACTTCCCCTCTTTCCTCATTACTGTATTTGATTCACTTTCAAACTCTGTAGGATGCATTTAATACTGTGTATAGCACCAGAAATTCCCATCTGAAATAATCCGAAGGTGCTACAGAGGAGTTGCTATTTATGAGTCAATTTTGGATTGCTGAATGGGAAAACTGAAGACAAATGTGTCCAAAAATCATCTAACACCAGAAAAAGCTTGGTCTTCTAACTTACACTGTAGTGCTTGCATTTACCTCGTGGTCCCTTGATCTAATATAGTATAAATGCTTCTTTACCATCAGCACTTAAAGCTCTTTAAGAAGATTTTGCTGTGGTGTATAGGTTACATGCTCATTCTGATCTGTTTACATTTCCATTCCTTGCTCTCTGTTGGGCAATATGTTTTAGCTATTGTTGAGTGATGGCCTATGGCCGTGAAAAAGCACTAAGTTTACTGGCTGTCATGGGGATGAGAACATGATGTTCACTCAATTGCCATCACTCTTAAAATAGCTTATCAAACTAACCAGAGGAACCAGAGAAACACTCCATGGGGATACAGAAGTATTAGGAAAAGTAACAAATCTTTAGGATTCTGCTCTAGAATCTTGCTTTCCTCAGAAAAGAACATCAACTTACCATTTTATTATTATATCCTACTTATTTCTATGATAAAAGACAGACTTCCACAATCTTTGAGTAATATCAGAATATAAATAAAGTGGAATTTAAATACATTCCTAATAAAAAAAAAATACACCTGTCTTACTTCATTCTGTGCTGCCAAAGGTATAGAATACCTGAGACTGTGTAATTCATAAAAAAACAGAAATGGATTCACTCACAATTGTAGAGTATGGGAAGTCCAAGAGCATAGCACTAGCATCTTGTGAGGGCCTTATTGCTGCATCATCCCATGGTGGAAGGAGGAAGAAGAAAAGAGCGGGGGAGCCAATCTCACTGTTATAACAATGTCACTCCTGCAATAAAGACTTCATTGCAATCATGAGGGCAGAACCCTCACAATCTAATCATCTCCTAAAGATACTACCTTAAGTTTCTAACGCACGAACCTTGAACGACACATTCAAGCCACAGGAAAAGTGTACGTAAACCTTACATAGACAAGAAAACAACCATTTGGCTTTTTTTGTTGTTTGTTTGGTTGGTTGGTTGGTTTTTTGGTGGTGGTAGGGGATGGTGGCTGGGAATTATTTATTTCATTTTCAGGCTAAAAGAAAGATACATTGGCTGGGTATAGAATGATGCATTAATAAGTACTTTCTCTCACAACACTGAAGAAGTTACTTTCTCTGTCTTTTAGCTTTCACTGATGAGAACTCAGCTGCTATATTTTAAAGCTAATCTGTATTTCCTTCCCCATCCCACCCCAGCTGTTATCTACCTGTAGTTTCACAACAGTATGTCTAGGTGTAGATTTCTCTTTATACAGCTCATGCTTGGGGTCCTCTAAACTTGTATATTTATGCATTAGTGACTTTCATTAGCTCTATGACATTTTTAGATTTTAGATAATCAAGTATTGTTTTGTGCCATATTTTTACTGTTGTCTCTTTCCACATTATTCATTAAATCTTTTCTCTCTATCCTCCGTGTTTTTTACCTTTTCTCATATTTTTTTTTCTTATTTTTGCTTCTCTGTGCTTCTTTTGAATAATTTCTTCTGATTTGCTGTCCAATTCACTAATTGTCTCTTTGTCTGTGTCCAATCTGCTATTAAACATGTCCATTGGGTTTTAAATTTTTATTACTGTGTTTTCAGGTCATATATTATAGCTTACTATTCTACAAATACTTTCAAATTTAATTTTGTCCACTTTAAATATACAACTATTGTTAGTTTATAATCGGTGTCTGATTATTTCAGAATTTGAAGATGTATGCATCTATTTCTGTTGTCTGCTGCTTTTGCTTATTTTTAACTCCTTATGCCATTTTGATATGTGTATTTATTATTTTAATATATTATTTTTCTCGGGAATTTATTCATGAAAATTCCTTAAGGTCAAAGATGAGCTGTATTTTTCTAGGAATGACTTATGTTGCTTCTGCTGAGGACCTGGGAAGACTATGTTTCTGGGATCATTTAAACTGAATTTCTAGTTTAAGAATTTTGAGTACATTAGGGAAATGCTAACTTGACTACATTTGAAAAATACAAGGTTTGGGATTACAATTTGTAAGATGTACTGTTCTACTTCAATGTCAGGGAGCCAGGTTTGTTTAGTGTCATCTTTGTTATGAGAGTATAGTCTTTTAGGGCCTCAGTTTCGGGGTAATGTGTAGCCTGTTAGACTTTGACCTTTAAGCTTTGATTCCTGTAATCTTTGAACAGAATTACAATCAAAAGCTGAAGTCAGTTTCATTAGATCCAGCAAATCTTCAGTGGTCTTTTTAGTTCAATAGAACTAATAAGTTCCTGTTGTTTTTAGAATACTGCCTGGTAATTTTTGACACTGTCTCTGTGGTTTGAAAAAATAAAATCTTGAAATATTTTACCTATTTTTAGTTGTGTTGATGGAAAGATGTGTCCAAATCATCTAGCTTGTTAAATACAGGCATAAAGACCAACACTTTTTTTCTGCTCCACTACTATTGAGGGTCAATATATTTTAATTAAGTTTTCTTTGCAACAAACTCAAATTGCAAGTTTTGTGAGAGATACAGTAGAACAGTAAAAACTACAGTATAAGAATAGTGATAACTTTTATATAGAAACATGAAAAAACAAGCATATATAAGAGTTGTTTTGTGTGTGTGTTTTAATTTTTGCATGTGGTGAACATTGACTTAAACTGTGCAGAAATGATTTAAGTTAGACTTCACAAAAGATTTTAGCTTGAGGAAATAGGAGCAGTGTTAGGGAAAATCTACTTTACCAAAGTTGTTAGGTATGTTACCATGCAACAATAATAGCTATTACTTACTGAGTAGACTTTGGAGGTCAGACCATTTAAATGGATTGTTTTACATCATCTTCACAACCGTCTTATAACTATGTCCCTTTCACCTACGATAAAGTAGGTCCAGAAATATTAGAAAATTATTCAGACCCATCACTAATGACAGAACTGAGATTCAATTCCAGGAAAGCTTATTCTAAACCCCACCGGACTCTTATCCAAAGAAAATATATGGTAGTCTAGATGCGCTCAAGCACATGCTATCCACAACAATAAATCAGATAATATTTTAAAGTCCTTCTAGCCTTATGAAAGCATATACAGGTGTAGAAATATAGTTGGAAATTTATTAATAACTTATGTTTCAAAAAACATAAACACACACACTACCTTGTCTTTGTTATCTTCACAGTATCAGGATCATAAATTCTTATTTTCCTTACGTGAGATATATACCTGGAGTTTTCATTTATTATAGACCCATTTTTTTAACCCTATTGTAATCGAACAAGAATCTCACTATTTTAGATCTTGTACATAGGTTTATAATAAAAAAAATGGAAAAAATAATCAAAGACAAGACCAATGTTAGTGACAGGATTTATTTAATCCACATGAATGCTAAATGAATTGTCTCTGATTAACGTGGTAAAGTAAATGAGCTAAGGTGTTAATATTGACTTGTTTTGTTAAAAGGGCATTCCAAATATATCTATAATCCTCTTAAATAAAACCAAATTCTAACTACTTATTTTTTTTCCTGTAACATTGTCTTTTGGTGTTCCATTTAACCCAATGAGGTCATTGACTAATAATATTATTTCAGTATTTCCAATGACAGCAGTTAATCTGTAAACCTAATAAATATCTCATGCAGTCAAATTTTCACCTCCAGTCTGAATTTCAGAACATCCAGAATATTTTTAAATGAAATTAGTTTATTTACTGCAAAGCCTATTAAAAATAATAAATGCAGTCAATGAAATGATTGATGTATAGCATTACTGTTACGTGAAGCTTGATTGATATAATTAGGATTTCCCCAAAGAATCTACATCATGAGTAAGATTATTTCAAAAACATTAAAGAAATATGAAGAAAATGAGGCACAGGTTGGTATGGGAAGGGAGGAGTTGGCCTGTTTATAATGCAGCAACCTAAAACCACTAGAAGATAGGTTAGATAAATGTAATTTCCTACTTTCAATCTGGGAAGAATTTAGCAGAAATAATTCCTCAGATAAGACAACACCATCCAAATATGAGAAACTAACAAAAAATGTCGAAAAAGAAAAAGTTTTCCATTCTGACTAGGCTTTGTAGATTGAAAATTAAATCACATATTCTAAATATTCACTATAGACTATATACTATTATATATTCACTATGTAATATATATTCACTATATAATATACTATTATATATTCACTATAGACTATAGACTATTCAACCATTTGTGACTCAAACAAGAAATCGTCAGTCTCTGGTCTTGAGCTCAGTTGGGATCATAATCTCTATATTACTTAGAAATGGCTTGATTTTTGCCTTATAAACAGGGAAAACATGAGCCATTTTTTCTCTTTTGCTTAAAACCACGTATCAGTTTGATATGTGCCCTAGAAAGGAGAAAATTGGTGTATATTCTTCTTCCACAACAACTACATGAGAAACAACAGTAGGCCTGAGAATCTTAACCCTACTGTAACCACAAGCTTAAATGAATCAAACAAGCTGTTTTAAGATACTGTGACTGGTTGATTCAAGATTCAGATGACTGAAAGAGTTCACCAAATTTACATTCCTTGTGTTCAGAATGCTTGACATAGTTATTCAAACCTATCCAAGCCATTATTAAATGACATGAAAGGTGTTTACTGCTTCAAAAGGCAGCCTACCAGAATATTGCTTTTTTCCCCTCTGAGCTACACAATCCTTTAAGTGATTTTCTATAAATGCTACATCTTTTCTAATAAGAAGCAATCCTGTGATCTTAGAGAAACCTCACACATTGTGACAAATCTTCGGACCTCTGGGCTGTTTATCCAATGCTGAACTTACACTGTTTTCTTCTCTATATCTATGTTTCCCCTTAAATAGCTCATTTTTGTTCAAAACATAAGTAAAAATCTACATTCTGCAAATTACATTTAAAAAAGCCTTAAAAAGAGACATAGTCAACCTCATTAGAAAGCTACAATCAGGAATACTTTGAGTAAATTTATCCCATGAGGTCTTAGTGAACACCCACAGATGGAGATAAAGCTACCTATGCCAACATACCCCACAGCTCTTCTCCAGAATAATTCCATTTTGTTTTCTTCCCTAAAAACTCATTACATTTAAACAACAATAAAGAAGGTGATTTGGGATGGACTGTAGTGTATTAATGCAATAAGTATTTATGACGACTCAGTAGAAGGCATTGTGCTATATACTATGAAGGAAAGCAAAGAAGTATAATACTCCTACCACATCAGTTCTTAGGAAATCTCTGGTTTCTTAATCTCTACTTATTTTTTCAGTCCATTAGTCATCTCTTGGCCTCCTTCCAAATCTGGACATGAATACTTTTGCCTTTTGCTTTAAATGCATACTCACACTAGCCCCCTTCATTTCTCTCTTTCCCTGTCTCCACAGCTGCTGTTCTCCCTCTTTACCTTAATTTCCAAGCCCGCAATCACATAAGCAACTTTCTCCTAGAAACTATGTATATGCACAACTTTACAAAGAATGTAGTCAGAGTAGTCTTTCTTTTTACCTCGCTTTCATTCAAAATTCTTTACCTAGTGACATATTTCCATTGCTTGGGTTTCATTTGTTTCTCCACTGACCAATTTGTTGGATTCATCTTCTTCAGTCTACTCACATCAATTATTCCTCATTAAATCTATTTTTCATCTTTTCATCAGAGCTTTCTTCTTTTTTTGAACAAAAAGCATATAAATGTCACATATGTAAACGTTTGTCCATTTGTCCCATGCTTACATTCATTGACAGCACCACATTTTCTAATGAAGAGTAGCATTTATTTCTTCCAGCACTTTAACACAAAGTCAATACCTTGTTCCAGCTGTATATCCAGAGCTCTCTTAAGTTTCCTCAGACATTTCCTCCCAAGTAAATGTACATTTATCCTTTGAGGTTAGCCCAAATATCTTCTCCTTGGAGAAATTATTTAGAGCTTCCTGCTCATCCCGTCTCCAGAAGAACTAATCACTTCCTCTTCTGTAATTCTATAATGTGTTGTTCATTATGCTGAGTTATTATTTTAGTATTAGTTGTATGTGTACCTTTACTTCACTAAATTATGAAATATTTGTGAGAATGGATACTGTCTCTATCATCCTTCCTACCTCAGTCATCTCTTGCATAAGGCGTGACACACAATAGGTGCTCAATATAGTTTGCTACAATGGGGAACTGGTTCTGGCCCTCAAAACACTCAGTATATAACATACTTATGGTAAATTACATAGAATGATAATATAGGAATTGAGAAAAAGATCATCTTAGGGTGATCTAAGGAAGTCAAAATGTGCTTGAAGAGAATTCCAAACTTATATCCTGGGGAATATCTTGTATTGTGCAGAAAGAACAGATTGAACAAAAGGTCAAACCTGAAAAGGCATAATGCTTACTAAAGGAACATTGAACATCTAATCTAGCTGGACTGTAGTAATAGGTAAAAAGATAAGGTTTAAAAAATAGAATGAAGGCTGAAACACTTTGCATCAATCAGAAATAGTGTGGATGCAGGTGCCACTGCCCCCCCAAAAAAGAGAGAAAGAATATATTTCTCTCACTTATAAATGAAATCCAAAGATAAGTGGTTCACAGCTGAGCCAGTCCTTCTTCTTGGGGTCATTTGTTCTCCATGACCCCAAGTGCATGCCTTCTACCTTCTGGTCCAAGTAGCAATTTGAACTCCAATCATTTTTTATTTCAGTGTGCAAAAATGAGAAAGAAATGAAGGTGTTACATCTTTTTCATATCAAGACATGTACTGGAAATTTCAAATAACTGATCAGAATTTAGTATCAAGGCCATACCTAGCTTGCAAATGAAACAAAAACCTTTATTTTTCTCATGGGTAGCCATGTTTCTTCCTCTCTTCTCCCCAAAATAGGATTTTCTCTTCTTCTTTAAGGTTTTAAGAGACAAGTTGAGGCATTTGCATTTTAATGGAGAAAACAATTCAGGTAAACTCATAAAAAAAGATATTTTCACAAATCGACAGTTTTAGGAACTTTATCAATAAGTGTTGATTTGTGTATTTAATGTTTCAGACAGAAATTAAGCATTCACTTTCTATTTGCCTAGTAATTGTTCATCACAGCTATTTGTCTTTATAAAACAAAAATGCTCATCATAATATTCAATTAAAAGGAACAAAGGAAATCTGCCAAATTTAGTTCTTATCTCTGTGATTATGTGAGTAAGAATTTTTTTGCCCAGTTCCATGTGAATGGTCATTTCAGTAAATGACACTGTAATGCAGACATTGAAACACAAGGAAAGAATGACTCCATACTTCTGTTTGCTGATTGATGTGGTTCTGTTGAATATAAATAAGCAAAATAATTTCTTTCAAAATGGCTGTGAGCCATCATCCCTCATTAATCTCTGCAAGGCTTTCCTTGCCTACATCATAAACCAAATAGCAGAAGGTACTAATCAAAGCTCCCAAGCTAGCCTGGCAGTGAAATTCATTTCTCCCATGCTCAAATATTGAATTAGGAAATATTTCAGACATGATACTTCAAAAACATATAAATACTTTGTCCTAAGTATGAGAATAAGATATAAATATTTTAATTTATTGTAATATATATAAATATATATTTAGATATTGCTTTAAATATTTGTTCTTTCATACTTTATACAATTGAAAATATCAAATAATTACAGAATATTTAGGAATTACTTACTACAGGACATATAATGATATTTTGATATATACATTATTTGTATATACAATTCTAATTGTGGATAAATGTAAGTATATCATTAGCAAAGATAAAATAATAAGACATATTAACAACTCAGTTTCTTTTTTAAGTAAGTTCCAATTAATTAGCTTCAGACACATCTCCTGGCATTGTAAAAAAAAAATATATATATATATATATATATACACGAAAAATCAGCGATGAATAAATAAATGAAAACATTCATTATCAAAACTGAGATGACAAAAAGTATTCAAAATTTGAAATGATATTTTACTAAGTCTAAGGAGCTGCTGAGAAAAACAAAATGTCCAGCTCATGCTTACAAAACTAAATAACATTAGTAACATAAGAGAAGGTAGGAATAGTTCTTTTCTTTTGCATGTTATAAATATCCCCTCAATATATTTTTGGTTGTTTCAAATAGAAAACTAAATAGTGATTCCTTCCTCTACTATGAGGGGAAAATTTTATGAAGTGATTAGATCATTGTTCTCAGGCCTCTTGGCTTCATATATTTTTATCTATTCAAAGACTAAAACTTCAAGAAAGGAGCAAGAAGAAGGGAGGGTAGACATAGGCATACTAATTATCTTATGCTTTCTCTCTAGAGTAAAACACTTTAGGTAGAGGCGAGGAATAAGAAGATTCTTAGAAGTACATATTGGGGCTTATGCTTCACACACGGCTAGCCCAAGGATTATTGGTTTATCATAAAAGTGTACAGCAGAATAAATAAAGCAAAATATATATATACCCTGACATAAAATACTCTGAGATTAAGACTGACAATGCTTACTACATACTTCAAATAAACCATATGAAAATTAAATAAAAGATGCATATTTTGGAAAAGAAAATTAAGTTGTAAATCAAGAGAAAATTTGGAGAAGAAAGTTCATTAGAAATGAAAGTTTGGACTCACTTTCCTCCAATTCTTCTCCAACTATCAATAAAATATGAGCCAAGTATTTTTATTTTTAATCATTAGTGTGCAAGGCCAAAGAACAGGAAACATGATAAACAGCAACAGAAGTTCCCAAAGTAAAATGCAGAAAAACACAAGAGGTAACTTGTTGTTCTGAGAAACTTGGTCTTAAGATGCCAATGAAGAAAACTGGTTTTGATGGCATCAGATATTTGTGAAAGTCAGCCTGATAAACAAGATTATTTGAAAATCCATTTTAAAAGATGTTGAATGACCAGAGTTCCTCAATCAATGTGTGGTATTTATGTTTTCCCCCTCAGGAAGAAGGCAGAAGATTTATTCTCTAAAGAGACTCAACTGGAGGCCTTCTGCACTATTAGGTATCCAGCAAAGTTAAAGGTAATGGGACCATACAGAGAACAAGAAATTTGACTCTTTACACGGAATTCTGATATATCCAGTAGTCTCCTCTTTTCACTTCTTAAATGCACATAGCAAGGTTTATATTCTCCCATGCAGGATACTAAAATGTTTTCTGAAAAATGTGACCAAAGGAAGATATGCAAATTATAATTAAAATAATGGAGATTTCCCAATGAATCAACCTGGTGTCTCCCTACACCGAAGGCTAGCATTGGTCAACTCCATCTATGTACACAGAGATTTAAATTAGATATCCAGGAAAAGATAATGAAATAAAAGACAGAGACAATGTAAATATACAAGTAAAAAACACAATTAGAGTAAACAGATTAGGCAGTAAAATTATCTACCTCCACGTAATAAAAACTATTATTAATATTTTCAGAAATATGAAAAAGGATATCACATCCATTTTACAAAAGGAATCTATTTCAAAAAAGCATGAAAAAAATAGAAAACATTTATGAGAAATTAGAAAAACATAGCAGAAAGAAAAAACTTAGCAGAATTGTATCATGAATTTGAAGACATTTTGTTGACTTTGTAGACAGAAAGATTCACTGAATAAATGCCCAAAACAAGCAGTGAAACTAGACTAGTGATAATTACATCTCCATTATATTTAGAGCAAAAAGTCGATTCAAAAAGCTTTAAAGAGAAAAAGGAATGTTAAAAAGATTAAGAGAATGATGCTATTAGACTTTGCAACAACAACCCTGCCTTCTAGCTTAGTAGAAGACTTAATTTCCAACGTGGAATTCTTGATCTAAACAAATTACCAAGAAAGTGGCTGAATAAAGACAACATGATCAGTCCAAGATCTTATAAATTTACTTCCAATGCACCATTACTTAGAAAGCCACTGGAGAATGTTCTCACAAAAATAAAAGAACAAACCAAAATTAGAAAGATACAGGAAAGATACAGGAAAAACAAGACTGTTTATCAGAGGAGACCCCGAAGGATTACAACCATGAAGCAGACCTAAAAAATAAAATAAAATAAATAGACCAATCAGACCAGACACAGGGGCTCTGGCCTGTAATCCCAGCACTTTGGAAGGCCAAGGTAAGAGGATTGCTTGAGGCCAGGAGTTTAAAATCAGCCTGAGCAACGTAGCAAAACTGCATCCCTACAAAACATTTTTTTTTTTTTTTAATTAATTGGGCTCGGTGGTGGGCACCCATGTTTCCAGCTGCTCGGGAGGCTGGGGCAGGACGATCACTTGAGCCCAGGGATTTGAGACTGCGGTGAGCTATGATCCCACCACTACACTCCAGACTGGGTGACAGAACAAAACCCTGTCTCAAAAACATAAATCAAAAAATAATAGTAATTTAAAAGAGACCAACAACATTGGTATATATCAGAAGTTTCTAGGAAAGTTTTAAGTAGTTAAAATTGATAGAATCCCTGAACGTTTTTAATATGGTAAGTAAATATTTACACTATTTGGGGAGAGGTTATGGATAAATTGGTGATAAATACATACTTAAAAGTAAACAAATAAGATATAAATTAAAAAGATGATGTATGTTGCAGGACGACAAAAACAGTCTTGCAAGAAAGTAAAAAGAAAATTAATTATAGTACTTTACACGGCAAAGGTGTAAATGGAGTTTGTAAAGTCACAATAAACACTTAATACTGGAATAATGGCATTAGAATATTACAATAATGAGAAGGAAGGAAGATGGGAATTGCATGTGTTTTGCTTAGAGTGAGGAATGAAGAGAATTATATCAACTTTTTAAGAGTAAATAGATCATCTCTCAGCCTAATGTATCCAAATATCAGCAAATTATTTAGAGCTTGTATTGAGACACAGTTAAGAAAACTGAAATAAATTGCCTATTAAAATGGAACATATACAAGGTGGGGGTATTGTAACAAAATTTAAAAAGCCTAAACATTGGGAAAAATAGAATTTTTAAAAATACTCTGACAAAAGACAATATAATAATACTCAAATAAATATTTAGTACAAAAATATGTGATACAAGCATTTTATGCCCAGTCAAGTAATTCCTTTTTTACGAGTAAAGGCAGTTTTTAGAGACATGCTCATGTAGGCAAGTGCTTATAAAATAAATCATGTACCTTTTTCTTGCAAAAACTGAAAGAGTATCCCTGTCAGCTAACTGAGAGTTTAATCAAAAGAAGTAGCAATTCTTCTGGCTAAAGTGAAGTAACAGGGAGTAATTTTTTTCCTCCTGCATCGCACAACCAAAAAAAAAAAAAAGGACAGAAGAGCTAAAACAGTGATTTTCAAGACACTGGATATCAGGTAACAGAGGCCAGTGATCCCTGAGAGACAGAACCCAAATGTGATGTGCCCTTTGATTGACCAAACTTACTACCTTGAGAGAGCATTCACACATAACAAAGAGGGGTGGAAACCTATACCTGTAGATTTCCTTAATTGAGGAGATATAACTAACATCCAGGCCAACCAAGGCAGATAGAATTCACAGGAAGAAATGCTAGAGAGGAGAGATCTGCACAGAGAATCTTTGAGCTCTGCACTGGGTGGGTACTTCTTACATATTCAGCAGAACACTAATCACTGGATACATGGTAGGAAACTATGTGAAGATAGCCAAGACAAGAACCAGCCAAAACGATTGGAAGTAACAATGCCCAGCACTTACACAGGGCCAGAAATAATGTCTGCTTCTACCAGCCACACTGGAAAATCCTATAAATTGTACGTCATTGGATGGACTCTACAGCGAGCCTTGCCTCCATAGTGAAAAATAACTGAGTATAAACTAAACACTGTTCTTCTCCTGCCTAATAAATCTTAAAAGTAAGACATAAAAGGGAAAATTATTTACAAGCAACTTAACTGCAGTACAGAACAAAGCTCAAAAATACTGGGAAGAAAACAAGATCTGTCATTCTAAAAGTAAAAATTACAATAGCAGGCATCCAGTCAACAATTACCAGGCATACCAAATGATAGGAAAAGACATTATGAGGAGATAAACCAACCAATCAAAACAGACTCAAACAGAAACAAATGTTAGAATTAGGAGGTAAGAATATCAAAAGTTTTTATAACTACATTATATATAATCTAAAAGTTAAACTGAGATATGGAAGACAGAATAGAATACTAAAATCAAGCATTCAAGATGGAAATAGTAAAAATTAGAGCAGATATAAATAAAGAATAGAAAAAAATAGAGAAAATCAGTGAAATTATAAATTAGTCTTTTGAAAAAATAAAAAAATACCAACTTTTAGCTAGATTGACTCAGAAATAAAGAGAAATTAAAATAACTAGAATTACAAATGAAAAGGGACATTACTATGAATTTTATAGAAATGAAAAGGATTATAAGGAAGCACTATGAACAACCACATGCCAACAAACTGGGTTGTGCAGATCATATGACAAATTTCTAGAAATGTACTATCAAGACTGAATCATGAAAACATAGAAAATCTGAACAGAACAAAATAGTAAGGGTGTTGGATCAGTAATACAAAACATCCAAAGGGAAAAAAGAAAAAAAAAAAACCAAACATATCCAGGACTAGGTGGCATCAATGGTGAATTCTATCAAACATTTACAAAATTAACACAAATCTTTCTCAAACTCTTCCAAAAACCCTGAAGAAGAGGAACACTAACTCATTCTATAAGGCCAGCATTACCCAGTGATGTGAAAGCCAGACAAAGACACTACAAAAAAAAGAAAACTATGGACTAATAAGGCTTATGAATATTGATGCAAAAAATCTCAATAAAATGCTACTTCTTAGGATCTGATTGTGCCCCTCCAAAATTCATATTATGAAATCTAATTCATAATATTTTGGTACAAAAAGGTGAGGCCTTTGGTAGGTGACAAGATCATGAGGTGAGAACCCTTGTTTGTGATCGGCATTAGTGCTCCAAGTCTGAGGAAGTTTGTTTTCCCCTTTGCCTTTTCACCATATGAGGGCCCAGCAAGAAGGCACGTTCTTTGGGAAACAGGCCCTCAGCAGACATCATATCTGCTGGTGTCTTGATCTTAGACTGCCCTACTTCTGGACCTGTGAGCAATAAATTTCTGCTGTTTATAAATTACCCTAAGGTGTTTTTTTTGTTTGTTTGTTTGTTTGTTTGTTTGTTTTTAACAGCAGCTGAATGAACTGACACTGGTACTGAGAAGTGAGGTTCTGTTGTAACAAATTCCTAAAAATGTGAAAGTAGCTTTGGATTAAGTAATGTGGAGAGGCTGGAAGAATTTGGAAGTTTATTCTAGAAAAAAGTGCTTACATTTCTGTGACTGGAACATGAAGGACAATCTGATGAAGACTTGGAAGAAGAAGTCATAGAAAAAGTTTCAATCTTCTTAGAGATTTCCAAAAAGGTCTTGAACAGTATGTAGGTAGAAATATGGATGGTAAAGACCATTTTGATGAAATTCCTGATGTAAATGAGGAATATGTTACTGAAAACCAGAGGAAAGGTAATCTTTGTTGTAAAGTTGCAAAGAATTTGGCTGAACTTTGCTCATATCCTAGTGTTTTGTGGAAGATAGAACCTCTGAGTGATAAAGCAGAATATTTGGCAGAAAAAAATATCTAAGTACATTATTCTAGGTACAGCATGGCTTCTGTTGACTGCATATGGTAATCTGGGAAAAGAAACAAAATAAATATAAAATTTATAACTGACAGAAAAACAGAACTTAAAGATTTGGAAAATCATCAGGCTGCCCCTATTATAAAGAATGAAAGGCATGTTTGAAAAAGAATACCAAGGATGCAGCCAAGGAAACAGCTGATGGAGATTAATATGGATAGAAGGAAACCAGATGCTATTCATCAAGTCAGTGGAATAATGAACTTAACGGCATTTCAGAGATCTTCCAAGCTGCTCCACCCATCACAGACCCAGAAAGCCAGGGCCTTGGAGACAGAAATATTTCAAGGCTTCACTCCCCACCTTCTGGTCCATCTCTCCTCGGCTGCTTCAGCCATTGTTCAGTGGGTCCAGATTGCAGCTTGGGCCACCCCTCTGGAAGGCACAAGCTGTAAATCTTGGTAGTGTCCATGCAGTGCCGTCCTCACAGGTGTGCTGAGTACATGAGCTATGGGGACATGGCTACCTCTACCTACATATCAAAGAATGCCTCAGAGTACCTCACAGCCTAGGCATAGAGTTGCCATGGGGGTGGAACCACCACAGAAAGCTCCCACCAGGGCAGTGCCTAGTGGAATCACAAGAGCAAGGCTGCCATGTATCATATGGAGACATGGAGGTGGGGCTGCCCTGAGAGCCCAGAACTGTAAAGCCATTGGCGTGCAACTCCATTCTGGGAGATCCACAGGCACATGACTCCAACACTTGAGAGTTGTTATACAGGCCGTGGCCAGCAAACCCATGGAGGTAGTGTTGATCTGAGACTTGGGAACGCAATATTCTCCCCAGTGTGTCCAGAAAATAAAACATGGAGTCAAAATAATTGTTCTTAACACTTAAGTTTTAATGTTGTTTACCCTGTTGGATTTTTAGATTTGGTTGGAACTTATTACCCCTTTCTTTCTTTCTATTTCTCCCTTACGGAATGGGAATATCTGTCCTATGGCTATCCCATCATAACATTTTGACAGTATATAACTTGTCTGATTTCATAGGCTCACAGCTGGAGGGGGATATGCCTCAGAATGAAATATACTTGATTCACAATCTTACCTGATTTGTATAATATTTAGATGAGACTCTGGACTTTAGACTTTTGAGTCGATGCTAGAACAACTCAAAAGTTCAACAGTTCTTGGACCTCCCAGACTCTGGAACTGTGAGCAATAAACTGCTGTTATTTATAAATTGCCCAGTCTGAAGCATTTTGTTAGAGCAGCCTCAACTAGAATAATACACTACCAAATTGAATTCAATATCTATATTAAAAGGATTATCCACCAAGTGGAAGTTTTTCCTGAAATGCAAGGATGGTTCCACATGTGAAAATCAATTATTATGATCTACTACAGTAATGGAATGAAGGAAAACACATATGATCATCTCAATTGATATATAAAAACCATTTGACATAATTCAACACTTTTTCATTATTAAAAAATTCAGTAAGGCAGAAAAGAAAACTACCAAAACATAACAAAAGCACATACATATATATCTATATATTAATACATATAGATATATATGTATATAAAACCACAGACAACGTTATGCTCAATGCTGAAACACTTAAAGCTTTTCTTCTAAGATCAAGAACAAGACACGGATGCTTGCTGTTGACATTTCTATTTAAAATAGTATCAAAATTATCTATTTAAAATAGTATCAGAGAGAAAATTAGGCAAGAAAAAGAACTAAAATGCCACCAAATAGAGAAAAGGGGAAGAAGTAAAATTTTCTGTTTGCGGGTGACATGATCTTGTATGTAAAAAACCCTAAAGACTACACACACACACACACACACACACACACAACTAGTAGAACAAATAAACAAATTTAGTAAAGTTTCAGGATATAAAATTAATATGTAAAATCAGTTACATTTCTATACAATCACAATGAACAATCTAAAAGGGAAACTTAGAGAATATTCTATTTACAATAGCATCTGAAAGAATAAAATACTTAGAAGTAAACCTGAAGAAGAAAGTTAAAGATGTGTATACTGAAAACTACAAAACAATGTTGAAAGAAATTAAAGATGCAAATAAATGGAAAAAATGTTCATATATTGGAAGACTTACTATCGTTAAGATGTCAATATACCCAAAGCAATCTACTGATTCAGTGAAACCCCTATAAAAGTCCCAGTGACATATTTAATAGAAACAGAAAAATTCATCCTAAAATTAATATGGTATATGAGGTACCAAAAATTGCAAAAAAAAAAAAAAAAATTATAGGTTTGTAGGTCTTACATTGCCTGATTTTTTTAAACCTTACTAAAAGTATACAGTAATGAAAATAATAATAATAAAAATAAAAATAAAAATATACAGTAATCAAAATATTATGGTACAGACATACAGGCAGACATACAGACCATTGGAATAGAATTAAAAGCCCAGAAATAAACTCTCCTAGGTATGGTCAAATGATTTTCAACAAGGATGCTTAGACCTTGCAATGGGAAAAGGACAATCTTTTCAACAAATGGTGCTCGAGTGAGCACAGTGGCTCACGTCTATAATCTCAGCACTTTGGGAGGCCCACGCAGGCAGATCACCTGAGGCCAGGAGTTCGAGACTAGCCTGGCCAACAGGACAAAACCCTGTCTCTCCTAAAAATACAAAAAAAATTAGCCAAACGTGGTGGTGGGTGCCTGTAATCCCAGCTACTTGGGAGGCTGAGGCAGGAGAATTGTTTGAATCCAGGAGGCAGAGGCTGCAGTGAGCTGAGTTCACGCCATTGCACTCCAGCCTGGGCAACAAGAGTGAAACTCTGTCTCAAAATAAATAAATAAATTTAAAAAATGGTGTTGGGAAAATTGGAGATCCATGTTTTTAAAAAATGAAGTTGGACTCTTATATACAAAAATTGACTCAAAATAGGTCAAAGATATAAATGTAAAAGCTAAAACTACAAACCTTTTCAAAAAAAAATAACAAAAGAGCTTCATGACATTTGATTTGGCAATGATTTATTAAATATGGCACCAGAAGCACAAACAACAAAAGAAAAAAGAGGTAAGCTGGACATTATGAAAATTCAAAAATTTTATGTATCAAAGAATAGCAACAGAGTGATAAAGCAATTCATGAAATGAAAAGAAACATTTTTAAACCTTATGTCTGATAAAGAATTGATATCCATAATATATAAGGAACACCTACCACTCAACAACAGAGGCAAACAACCTGATTTTTAAAAATAGGCTAAGAATTTGAACAAATCTTTCTCCCAAGAAGATGTGCAAATGGCCAATAAACATATAAAAAGATGCTCAATATCATTAGTCATTAGATAAATGCAAATCAAAACCACAATGAAATACTACTTCACACCCATTAGGATGGCTATTATAAAAATAAATAAATAAACGACTAAAAAACACAAATGTTTGTGAGGATGCGGATAAATTGAAACTTTTGAGCATTGCTGGTTAGAAAGTAAAATGGTGCTCCTCCTTTAGAAAATAGTATGATGATTCATCAAAAGCTTAAATACAGAATTACTATATAATCCAGCAATTCTACTCCTGAGTATATAACCAAAAGAAATGAAAGCAAGGATGCAAACAGATATTTGCATGCCCACATTCATAGCAGCATTACTCACAATAGCTACAATGTGGAAGCAACACAAGTACCCACTGAAGAATGAATGAACAAACAAAATATGATACATACATATACAGGAATATAATTCAGTTGTGAAAAGGAAATAAAATTTTGACACATGCTACTGTCTTCCAGGAATGAACCTGGAAGACATTATGCCAAGTGAAATAAAATTCACTTAAACAACTAAAGGACAAATATTGTATGATTCCACTTATATGAGATTTCTAGAGTAGTCATTACTGAAAGTAGAACAGTGGTTACCAGGGAATAAATAAATGTAGGGCAGAACGGGAAGTTAGTGTTTGATAGTAACAGAATTTCAGTAGAGGAAAATGAAAAAGTTGTAGAGATAGATTGTGTTTACGGTTATGCAACAAGTGTGAATGTATTTAATGCCACAGATCTGTACACTTAAGATTATTAAAATGGTTATTTTTATATTGTACATATTTTACCATAATAAAAAAAAAGAAAAATCTTAAATGCAGCCAAAGAAACGTACAGAGGAAAAAAGAGATGGCAACATCTTTCTTGCTAAAACAATGCCAGCAAAAAGAGCAACTACTCAAAATAGTGAAAAAATTATACACTCAATAAAGGATGTATTTCAAAAAATGAAGGTGAAAAAATAATATTTCAGGCATATGAAAGGTAAAAGAATTCACCTGAAACGAGCCTGCATGCTAAAGAAATCCTTCAGGCTGAAGGAAAATGATAGTAAAGAAAAATATGGATCTACATAAAGGAATAAAAAGCACTGAAAATAGTAACTGCATGGGTAAATATAAAATAATTTTATTATTATTTATACCTCTTTGAAATGTAACTTTAAAAAATAACATGTGATATGAATCTCCTATAATATGTAAAAGCGAAATATATGACAGTAGTACCATAAAGGTCAGGAAGTAAGAAATGGAAGTTTACTCTTGTAAAGGTCTTATACTTTATGTGAAGTGATATAATGTCAGTTGAAGCTAGATAGTGATATAGTAATAGTATGCACTATAAACTCTAAAGCAACCACTAAAATTACAAGTCATGTGTAATAAAACAACAAAAAATATTAAATTAAATCCTAAAAATTTCTCAGTTCAAAAGAGAAAAGAGAACAAAGTAAAAATGGGACAATTATAAAAATGGTAAGATCATGATCTTAAGGTTAACCATATAAAAATTCCTATTAAATATAAATGGGCTAAAGATCCAATAAACAGCAGAGATTGTCAGATTAGATAGCAAAGCAAAACCCAACTCTATATTGCCTACCGTATATATCACCTATCAAATTCTGTATTGCTTATCACTTTAAGTATAGACAAGTTAAAACTTAACGTTTTATATATACACACACACTATATATATATAGAGATATATATAGATAGATAGATATCTTGTGTATTACCTTACTAGGGTTTTCATCACAAAGTACCACAAACCTGACGGCCTTAACTAGAGAAATTTATTTTGGAGGATACAAGTTTGAAATCAAGATGTCAGCAGGGTTGAATTCTTCTGATGCCTCACTCCTTGGCTTGTAACAGCCATCTTCTCCCTGTGTCTTCACATGGTCTTCCTTCTGCACCTATCTGTATCAAATTTCCAATTCCTCCTGCAAGTGAGAGTCCAGGTGAAGTTAACAAAGGTTATCTAATTTAGTATTTTTTCCATGAAATATTATCTGCCATAGATGATGCTAAAATTTTTTAAAACTAGCTCCAACTGATTCAGTTTAAACTGTGTTTTTGTGCTGAATCCAAGTCAAGAAGATGCTCAAGACTTAAACTTATAATTGGTATCTAATTAATTTTATTTTTAAAAAGGGTAATTGTTTTATTTATGACTAGGTGATAACTACTTTTAAAAATAGAAGGTAATTTAGATATATTAGTACTGTTATATTTCAATGCATAATTTCACAATAGATATGTATTATAAAATATGACTAATATTGGATAAAATAAGGAATTTTAATGATCAATACACTGTGTGGTTAAGAAATATTCTTTCCTTTCAGTGAAATGTGAGTATTATCTTAGCCTGTCCCCAGCTGCCATAACAAAATACCTTAGGCTGGGTAATTTATAAACAACAAAATTTTGTTGCTCACAGCTCAAGGCACCAGCATATTTAGTGTCTAAGACGACGGTTTCTCATAGATGGCACCTTCTAGCTGTGTCTACAGATGGTCAAAGAGGTAAACAAACCTCCTCAGGCTTCTAAGGGCGCTAATCCCATTCATGAGGGCTGAGCCCTAATGACCTCTCAAAAGCTTCACCTCTTAATACTATTGCATTGGATATTAGTTTTCAACATATGAACTTGGGGGAACAGAAATATGCAGGCCATAGCAAGTATTGAATAACTGAGCATGTTGGTGTTTTATTGTCTTGTCATTCTTCTGTTTTTCCTTTTTGTTTTGTGTTAGAGAGTAATGGATACTTAATCTAAGAAAAGGGGAGAGATGATTTTTGTTTTTACATGCTTGCAACTAAGAAATTGCAACTTATAATCCCAAATACGATGATCTGCAATAAGTTCTTGCTCAAATCATTTTATTTTTCTATGGCTCAATTATTTCTTCTCTAAGAACTCAAAAAAGTTATATTCTAAATAATCTTTTAGAATGTAAAATAACAAATACTTTCATATATTTGACAATATAATATGCTATGATATTCTGAATTTTTTAAAGTAGTAACACCCCAATCAATATTAGTATGTTTACATTACATTGCACTTGCTACTCTGATCATAGAAGCACATTGAGAGATTTTGTTGGTTCTTCAGAATTGTTCCATCTACTTGATGTTAAACCAAAGACACAAAAGAATTAAATTCTGTGCCTCAGAGTCTTAAGTGCACAAGGGATTCAAAGGAGGAGTAGAGAGACTAAGAGAATTAGAATGGGAAGAGATACTTCTCAGAGGGATAGCCTTGCAAGTGCTCTTGGAGGATGAAAGGACACAGCCAGGTGAGAGGGATGGAGCTGTAAAGTTTCAAACTCACTGATCGAGTTTCAAAGAGAAATATTCTAAGAATTTAGAAATATTTACTGCCAGAAAGTAGGTGACCACGAACCTGGATAGGCAGAATGTAGAATATTAGGGTATTAAGATTCCATTTTGGAAAAATGAAATAAAACCAAAACCACCTATTGAATATGTAAAATAGTGTGTGAAAAAGCACAAGTACAGACAATATAAGAGGTAAAATATAGGCAGTGAAGTGTATTTAAATGCATAAGTTTGTGTTCGCTAACATGAAATAAAAGTGATAAATATTTATAGAGGCTGCCTCTTATTTTATAAAATCTCTCCACAGGAGAAGAAAAACATGAATTTAATTATGGAAAACAATCATTGAAAATAGTATGAGAAAATGGCTGCTTTATAAGGAAGGCTTGGGAAAAGTTACGCTAAACTATTTCTAAGCTGAAAGAAAATTAATACAGAATATTTCTTCATGAGAACTCAAATATCCAGTAGGAAACTGTAACTGTACCAGACCAATCTGGCTCAACATTTAAGTAACAAAGTAAGTATTTTTTCAGTTGCCATGGACTCCCAGGTAAAAGGTCACATAACCTGATCATTGTTTTATTTATGACTAAGTGAATAAAGCCAGATGAGCAAAGCATACAACCAGTGGAGGAACCCAGGTGCTGAGACTGAGGTGCTGGGACTGATTTTAAAAGTGAACACTGTATGGCAGGATCCAGAATCCAATCAGATAAAGCTCTGGTGTCACCACTGGATTCTGGATCCTAAAGTTTTCAAGTGACACCAGGGCTTTATGTGACTGGGTTCTAGATCTTGCCTGATTATCTAATCAGATCATGCCTCATTACCCTACACATATAAAATCTGATCCAGGCCCCAACTCAGAGAGACAGAAATGAGAATTTACTTCTGTTTCCTTGCTAGTCAGCTCTCCGTGAAGCTTTTCTTTTCTCAAAAGCCTTTGTCATGGTGTTGGCCTCCATGTGCATGAGGAAGCAAGCCCATTGATTGCTCTATAACAAAATGAACAGGAGAAAGCTCCTCATTCCAGCTCTTGGGTCCAGGAAAGTAAGAAGCAAAAAGTCTAGTTAGACACCCTTTCATGGTTTCCTTTGAGCTATGAATTAAACAGAAACAACAAATAATGTATTATTGTAAAGGGAAATAACCCATTTGTTTAAGAAGGAGTCTTAAAGTTTATATTTGTTTCTCTATAATATAAGGAACGTAAGGTGAAAAAACTTACATTTCAAAGTCCTGGTTACTTTGAGATAAAAAAATGAAAAAGTTGTATTCTTTTTTTTTAACGTTGTCTTTTTTTTTTTTTAGGATTTGGTTAATGTGTTTCTTTTTTTTTTAAAAAAAATTTATTTATTATTATTATACTTTAAGTTGTAGGGTACATGTGCATAACGTGCAGGTTTGTTACATATGTATATTTGTGCCATGTTGGTGTGCTGCACCCATCAACTCGTCGGCACCCATCAACTCGTCATTTACATCAGGTATAACTCCCAATGCAATCCCTCCCCCCCTCCCCCCTCCCCATGATAGGCCCCGGTGTGTGATGTTCCCCTTCCTGAGTCCAAGTGATCTCATTGTTCAGTTCCCACCTATGAGTGAGAATATGCGGTGTTTGGTTTTCTGTTCTTGTGATAGTTTGCTGAGAATGATGGTTTCCAGCTGCATCCATGTCCCTACAAAGGATGCAAACTCATCCTTTTTTATGGCTGCATAGTATTCCATGGTGTATATGTGCCACATTTTCTTAATCTAGTCTGTCACTGATGTACATTTGGGTTGATTCCAAGTCTTTGCTATTGTGAATAGTGCTGCAATAAACATACGTGTGCATGTGTCTTTATAGCAGCATAATTTATAATCCTTTGGGTATATACCCAGTAATGGGATGGCTGGGTCATATGGTACATCTAGTTCTAGATCCTTGAGGAATCGCCATACTGTTTTCCATAATGGTTGAACTAGTTTACAATCCCACCAACAGTGTAAAAGTGTTCCTATTTCTCCACATCCTCTCCAGCACCTGTTGTTTCCTGACTTTTTAATGATCGCCATTCTAACTGGTGTGAGATGGTATCTCATTGTGGTTTTGATTTGCATTTCTCTGATGGCCAGTGATGATGAGCATTTTTTCATGTGTCTGTTGGCTGTATGAATGTGTTCTTTTGAGAAATGTCTGTTCATATCCTTTGCCCACTTTTTGATGGGGTTGTTTGTTTTTTTCTTGTAAATTTGTTTGAGTTCTTTGTAGGTTCTGGATATTAGCCTTTTGTCAGATGAGAAGATTGCAAAAATTTTCTCCCATTCTGTAGGTTGCCTGTTCACTCTGATGGTAGTTTCTTTTGCTGTGCAGAAGCTCTTTAGTTTAATGAGATCCCATTTGTCAATTTTGGCTTTTGCTGCTGTTGCTTTTGGTGTTTTAGACATGAAGTCTTTGCCCATGCCTATGTCCAGAATGGTACTACCTAGGTTTTCCTCTAGGATTTTTATGGTATTAGGTCTAACATTTAAGTCTCTAATCCATCTTGAATTAATTTTCGTATAAAGAGTAAGGAAAGGATCCAGTTTCAACTTTCTACTTATGGCTAGCCAATTTTCCCAGCACCATTTATTAAATAGGGAATCCTTTCCCCATTTCTTGTTTCTCTCAGGTTTGTCAAAGATCAGATGGCTGTAGATGTGTGGTATTATTTCTGAGGACTCTGTTCTGTTCCATTGGTCTATATCTCTGTTTTGGTATCAGTACCATGCTGTTTTGGTTACTGTAGCCTTGTAGTATAGTTTGAAGTCAGGTAGCATGATGCCTCCAGCTTTGTTCTTTTGACTTAGGATTGTCTTGGAGATGTGGGCTCTTTTTTGGTTCCATATGAACTTTAAAGCAGTTTTTTCCAATTCTGTGAAGAAACTCATTGGTAGCTTGATGGGGATGGCATTGAATCTATAAATAACCTTGGGCAGTATGGCCATTTTCATGATATTAATTCTTCCTATCCATGAGCATGGTATGTTCTTCCATTTGTTTGTGTTCTCTTTTATTTCACTGAGCAGTGGTTTGTAGTTCTCCTTGAAGAGGTCCTTTACATCCCTTGTAAGTTGGATTCCTAGGTATTTTATTCTCTTTGAAGCAATTGTGAATGGAAGTTCATTCCCGATTTGGCTCTCTGTTTGTCTGTTACTGGCGTATAAGAATGCTTGTGATTTTTGCACATTAATTTTGTATCCTGAGACTTTGCTGAAGTTGCTTATCAGCTTAAGGAGATTTTGGGCTGAGACAATGGGGTTTTCTAAATATACAATCATGTCATCTGCAAAGAGGGACAATTTGACTTCTTCTTTTCCTAACTGAATACCCTTGATTTCTTTCTCTTGCCTGATTGCCCTAGCCAGAACTTCCAACACTATGTTGAATAGGAGTGGTGAGAGAGGGCATCCCTGTCTTGTGCCAGTTTTCAAAGGGAATTTTTCCAGTTTTTGCCCATTCAGTATGATATTGGCTGTGGGTTTGTCATAAATAGCTCTTATTATTTTGAGGTACGTTCCATCAATACCGAATTTATTGAGCGTTTTTAGCATGAAGGGCTGTTGAATTTTGTCAAAAGCCTTTTCTGCATCTATTGAGATAATCATGTGGTTCTTGTCTTTGGTTCTGTTTATATGCTGGATTATGTTTATTGATTTGCGAATGTTGAACCAGCCTTGCATCCCAGGGATGAAGCCCACTTGATCATGGTGGATAAGCTTTTTGATGTGTTGCTGAATCCGGTTTGCCAGTATTTTATTGAGGATTTTTGCATCGATGTTCATCAGGGATATTGGTCTAAAATTCTCTTTTTTTTTGTTGTGTCTCTGCCAGGCTTTGGTATCAGGATGATGTTGGCCTCATAAAATGAGTTAGGGAGGATTCCCTCTTTTTCTATTGATTGGAATAGTTTCAGAAGGAATGGTACCAACTCCTCCTTGTACCTCTGGTAGAATTCAGCTGTGAATCCATCTGGTCCTGGACTTTTTTTGGTTGGTAGGCTATTAATTGTTGCCTCAATTTCAGAGCCTGCTATTGGTCTATTCAGGGATTCAACTTCTTCCTGGTTTAGTCTTGGAAGAGTGTAAGTGTCCAGGAAATTATCCATTTCTTCTAGATTTTCCAGTTTATTTGCGTAGAGGTGTTTATAGTATTCTCTGATGGTAGTTTGTATTTCTGTGGGGTCGGTGGTGATATCCCCTTTATCATTTTTAATTGCGTCGATTTGATTCTTCTCTCTTTTCTTCTTTATTAGTCTTGCCAGTGGTCTGTCAATTTTGTTGATCTTTTCAAAAAACCAACTCCTGGATTCACTGATTTTTTGGAGAGTTTTTTGTGTCTCTATCTCCTTCAGTTCTGCTCTGATCTTAGTTATTTCTTGCCTTCTGCTAGCTTTCGAATGTGTTTGCTCTTGCTTCTCTAGTTCTTTTAATTGCGATGTTAGAGTGTCAATTTTAGATCTTTCCTGCTTTCTCTTGTGGGCATTTAGTGCTATAAATTTCCCTCTACACACTGCTTTAAATGTGTCCCAGAGATTCTGGTATGTTGTATCTTTGTTCCCATTGGTTTCAAAGAACATCTTTATTTCTGCCTTCATTTCGTTATGTACCCAGTAGTCATTCAGGAGCAGGTTGTTCAGTTTCCATGTAGTTGAGCGGTTTTGATTCAGTTTCTTAGTCCTGAGTTCTAGTTTGATTGCACTGTGGTCTGAGAGACAGTTTGTTATAATTTCTGTTCTTGTACATTTGCTGAGGAGTGCTTTACTTCCAATTATATGGTCAATTTTGGAGTAAGTACGATGTGGTGCTGAGAAGAATGTATATTCTGTTGATTTGGGGTGGAGAGTTCTATAGATGTCTATTATGTCTGCTTGCTGCAGAGATGAGTTCAATTCCTGGATATCCTTGTTAACTTTCTGTCTCGTTGATCTGTCGAATGTTGACAGTGGAGTGTTGAAGTCTCCCATTATTATTGTATGGGAGTCTAAGTCTCTTTGTAAGTCTCTAAGGACTTGCTTTATGAATCTGGGTGCTCCTGTATTGGGTGCATATATATTTAGGATAGTTAGCTCTTCCTGTTGAATTGATCCCTTGACCATTATGTAATGGCCTTCTTTGTCTCTTTTGATCTTTGATGGTTTAAAGTCTGTTTTATCAGAGACTAGTATTGCAACCCCTGCTTTTTTTGGTTCTCCATTTGCTTGGTAAATCTTCCTCCATCCCTTTATTTTGAGCCTATGTATGTCTCTGCGTGTGAGATGGGTCTCCTGAATACAGCAGACTGATGGGTCTTGACTCTTTATCCAGTTTGCCAGTCTGTGTCTTTTAATTGGAGCATTTAGTCCATTTACATTTAAGGTTAACATTGTTATGTGTGAACTTGATCCTGCCATTATGATATTAACTGGTTATTTTGCTCGTTAGTTGATGCGGTTTCTTCCTAGCCTCGATGGTCTTTACATTTTGGCATGTTTTTGCAATGGCTGGTACCGGTTGTTCCTTTCCATGTTTAGTGCTTCCTTCAGGGTCTCTTGTAAGGCAGGCCTAGTAGTGACAAAATCTCTAAGCATTTGCTTATCTGTAAAGGATTTTATTTCTCCTTCACTTATGAAACTTAGTTTGGCTGGATATGAAATTCTGGGTTGAAAATTCTTATCTTTAAGAGTGTTGAATATTGGCCCCCACTCTCTTCTGGCTTGGAGAGTTTCTGCCGAGAGATCTGCTGTTAGTCTGATGGGCTTCCCTTTGTGGGTAACCCGACCTTTCTCTCTGGCTGCCCTTAAGATTTTTTCCTTCATTTCAACTTTGGTGAATCTGGCAATTATGTGTCTTGGAGTTGCTCTTCTTGAGGAGTATCTTTGTGGCGTTCTCTGTATTTCCTGGATTTGAATGTTGGCCTGCCCTACTAGGTTGGGGAAGTTCTCCTGGATGATATCCTGAAGAGTGTTTTCCAACTTGGTTCCATTTTCCCCCTCACTTTCAGGCACCCCAATCAGACATAGATTTGGTCTTTTTACATAATCCCATACTTCTTGCAGGCTTTGTTCATTTCTTTTTCTTCTTTTTTCTTTTGGTTTCTCTTCTCGCTTCATTTTGTTCATTTGATCCTCAATCGCTGATACTCTTTCTTCCAGTTGATCGAGTCGGTTACTGAAGCTTGTGCATTTGTCATGTATTTCTCGTGTCATGGTTTTCATCTCTTTCATTTCGTTTATGACCTTCTCTGCATTAATTACTCTAGGCATCAATTCTTCCACTTTTTTTTCAAGATTTTTAGTTTCTTTGCGCTGGGTACGTAATTCCTCCTTTAGCTCTGAGAAATTTGATGGACTGAAGCCTTCTTCTCTCATCTCGTCAAAGTCATTCTCCATCCAGCTTTGATCCGTTGCTGGCGATGAGCTGCGCTCCTTTGCCAGGGGAGATGCGCTCTTATTTTTTGAATTTCCAGCTTTTCTGCCCTGCTTTTTCCCCATCTTTGTGGTTTTATCTGCCTCTGGTCTTTGATGATGGTGATGTACTGATGGGGTTTTGGTGTAGGTGTCCTTCCTGTTTGATAGTTTTCTTTCTAACAGTCAGGACCCTCAGCTGTAGGTCTGTTGGAGATTGCTTGAGGTCCACTCCAGACCCTGTTTGCCTGGGTATCAGCAGCAGAGGCTGCAGAAGATAGAATATTTCTGAACAGCGAGTGTACCTGTCTGATTCTTGCTTTGGAAGCTTCCTCTCAGGGGTGTACTCCACCCTGTGAGGTGTGGGGTGTCAGACTGCCCCTAGTGGGGAATGTCTCCCAGTTAGGCTACTCAGGGGTCAGGGACCCACTTGAGCAGGCAGTCTGTCCCTTCTCAGATCTCAGTCTCCTTGTTGGGAGATCCACTGCTCTCTTCAAAGCTGTCAGACAGAGTGGTTTGCGTCTGCAGAGGTTTCTGCTGCTTTTGTTGTTATCTGTGCCCTGTCCCCAGAGGTGGAGTCTACAGAGACAGGCAGGTTTCCTTGAGCTGCTGTGAGCTCCACCCAGTTTGAGCTTCCCAGCAGCTTTGTTTACCTACTTAAGCCTCAGCAATGGCGGGCGCCCCTCCCCCAGCCTCGCTGCTGCCTTGCCGGTAGATCACAGACTGCTGTGCTAGCAATGAGGGAGGCTCCGTGGGTGTGGGACCCTCCCAGCCAGGTGTGGGATATGATCTCCAGGTGTGCCTGTTTGCTTAAAGCGCAGTATTGGGGTGGGAGTTACCCGATTTTCCAGGTGTTGTGTGTCTCAGTTCCCCTGGCTATGAAAATGGATTCCCTTCCCCCTTGCGCTTCCCAGGTGAGGCAATGCCTCGCCCTGCTTCAGCTCTCGCTGGTCGGGCTGCCGCAGCTGACCAGCACCGATCGTCCGTCACTCTCCAGTGAGATGAACCCAGTACCTCAGTTGAAAATGCAGAAATCACCGGTCTTCTGTGTCGCTGGGGCTGGGAGTTGGAGACTGGAGCTGTTCCTATTCGGCCATCTTGCTCCGCCCCCCAAAAGTTGTATTCTTAAAAATAAAACTTTAAAACCATAACTTTCACATGTGTTTTTGAAAATTTGAATCAACATGGAACAGTCTTTGGACATGAAGTTGTTTTGTATTGTTTTGTTTGTTCTCAGCTAAAAGCCATAAATGTATTTCATTCATTTGGGGAGGGCAGCTTAAAATTATGAATAATGTCGTTCAGTTATATCTTTAATATGTATATATATGTGTTTGTGTGTGTGTGTGTGTGTATTTTTTTTTTTTTTTCGAGATGGAGTCTCGCCCTGTCACCCAGGCTGAAGTGCAATGGTGCAATCTTGAGTCACTGCAACCTCCGTCTCCTAAGTTCAAGCGATTCTCTTGCCTCAGCCTCCCGAGGAGCTGGTATTACAGGTGCACACCACCATGTCCAGCTAATTTTTCATATCTTTAGTAGATACAGGGTTTCATCATGTTGGCCAGGCTGGTCTCGAACTCCTGACCTCATGATCCACCAACCTCGACTTCCGAAAGTGCTGGGATTACAGGCGTGAGCCACCACGCTCAGCCATCTTTAATATTTTGATGTCAAATTGAAGCATATTTTGACTGATGAAGTCTTTGTCAAAATAATCAAATTATGTAACTCAGGATTAAAAGGTAGAGAAGGAAAGAGAGTGAGAGGGAGAGAAAGACAGAACAAGGAAATTGTCAAGTTTGTTATGAGCCAATGCAAAGAAATTGTTAAGTTCTTATGAAACAAAAGAAATACTACAGAGCCATAATTTGATTTCTAAAGGCATATCAAGGATATCACATCTCAAATGTACATGACAGTGGAGCAGCAAGCACAAAACTATGGATAATATGTTACCTGGCACTCTACATCAGTCACGGTAGTAGTCACATGAGGTACCAAGCATTTCTATTTTACCCAGTCACACCTTGGTAAGACAGAGTAGCAAACTGAACCATGTTAAAAATAAATGATTTCCAGGATACCAGTCCTAGACATTTTTTGAGAAAGACTTAGGAAGTAGAGAAATTATTGTAGTGTACCTGATTGGTTAAGAACAAACATTTAGCTATGCATAAAATATTTCTGTAAAACATAGACAATGTGAACTCTGTCAATCTTTGAAGAATTATGTTGCAAGTTGTTTTACACAATGAGGGGATTGGAGAAGAATGGAGAGAGAGAGAGAGAGAGAGAGAGAGAGAGAAACTGTTTTTGACCCTGAGGGCAAGTAGATAGATCATATAAGTTTAATATCTCTATATTCAGGCAGAACTCCATGTGTGATTACTTGTTGAACTTTACAGAAAGGTGTCTCTAATAGACCCAGCAATACTATACCACGGCTGGAAAAGATATCAGCAAACATTTAACTTCCCCTTCTTTTTGTACGCAAGTCTGCTCTTAAATTAACAAAAGAAGACAGTTCTGCAATCCTTTTTAAAAGTTATTGGGAAAAAAATTCTTTGGCCATTCTTTGCCATTTCAAATTAAATAAAATATATTTAGACATGTACTCGCTATGAAAAGTTAACAAGGTCATTGAGAAGAGGACAGGGATCTGAAGAAGTGTATATTTTATGTATGCAACACCTGGAAGTCAAGTGTGTGCTGAATGTTTTCAGTATGATTAAATAGTTAGTACAGTGAGAATTAAGTAAAAATAGTTTGAGTTCACCTATTTCCATGCAAAAGTAACCTTATCAACTTAATTGTAGAGTAGTTTATTCTGCATTGTAAGAATTTGAGGCATATTTTTAAATAAATGGATAAATGAGTGATAAACAGCATCAGAGATGGAAATGCATCTCTCATCTTTATATAACTTACCCTATTTCTTTATGAAATCCTTTATTAAATCAATACTATATGTGTTAGGGTAGGTATATGTGTAGTTAGACCCTAAGTTGTCTTTTTTTAATAAAATGCAAAGATTCATGAAACTAATTCTAGATATTCAAAGGCTGTTGTAGGCTGGGAGTGATGGCTCACGCCTGTAATCCCAGCACTTTGGTAGTCTGAGGCAGACAGATCACTTGAGGTTAGGAGTTCAAGACCCATCTGGCCAACATGGTGAAACCCTGTCTCTACTAAAAATGCAAAAATTAGCTGGGCATGGTGGCATGTTCCAGTAATCCCAGTTACTTGGGATGCTGAGGCATGAGAATCACTTGAACCCAGCAGGTGGAGGTTGCAGTGATCTGAGATTGTGCCACTGCAAAAAAGCTGGTGTAAATTTGAAGGCTCTAAAAGCAGATACGTCATAATTATTAGTCCTATGACAAGTCGATACATTATATCATTTTGCAACACAGACTATGGAATTGCTAAGACCTGGGTTCCAGTTCAAGACCAACAATTATCAGCCATGAGTCAACAGACAAATAACATTCTCTGACAATCAACTTACTCAGCTATAATATTGGTACTATAACTAATTTATAGTCCTTTTTTAAATTATAAAATACAGTGTTCTTAAATATTATAGCTATTAATCTGTGGTATTAACCCATAACCTGTATTTCATGTTTGAGACACTTCCATCTATGATGTACATGCATCATCTCCTCCATTCTTTCCTCCACACATTTGTGAGATGCCCTAATTGAGTACCTGACAGTTAGTGCACCTTTAAGTAATGATAACAGTTATTGTGTGGAGGAATAGACACGAGATTACAAAGAGATTTTGATTACACAATGAACAACTTAGAAATACCTTGGGAAAAAAAGTAGAAAGCAGATATGAAGCAACTGAGCTGAAGTCAATACACTAACACTGCTCTCATTGTTTAGCTGTGTAATGACAATTAACATGCTTAAAATATGATTATAAATATGCATATTGGATCTAATTATCAGCCACATAATCATCTGTAGCATATGGAACAGGTCATGAAGAAAACCAAAAAGATGATTACAGGGCTAAGGAATAGTTCATATAAAAAGGTTCAGTAGAGCTGTTTTTGTTTTGTTTTCTCTTGTGTTTGGTAACAGAGAAACTAGGATGCAGAATGACTTGATTGACACAAAAGCTGTATGTCTAATTTGTCACTCTTCATACAGACTAAAGAATTTTTATTCAGGATGACAGAATGGAAATTCTTCCTAAAGTTGATAATGCATATTTTTTAAAGGCTATAATCTTTTTGAGGGTAGGAAGAGGATCTTATTAATTTTGCATTCTTGTACCTGGTATACACTAAGTGTTTAAAATGTATTTATGGAGGGGAAAAGGAGAGAGTTAGGGACAGAGAGAAAAGAGAGAGAAATCCCTTCCTGATGCTTGGCTAGAGAATAGGGATAAATTTGTCCAACTCAGCCTAACTATTGGTTGAAAATGTAACTACTCATGTGAATTGCCTGATATGCTTCTTTAAAGTACAGATTACCAGAATAAAATCCACAGAATTAGGAATCTGAGTAGTTCTTAAAAGAAAGATTCACAGGTGTTTCTAATATTCCAGATTTGTACCCATTAGATTAGGTAATAACATTATTGGGTCAGAGTTCCAAATTCCAAATTCATTTGGAGGATGAGATGGTCCTCACCTCAGATCTTTGGTAATGTGATAGGAGCAAAGAAGTTGGAGTTTTGACAGACATAGTGACTAAGACACTTCTACAGTATATGTCTGTCATACTGGAGTTAAAGAAATTTCAAAATCCTCAAGAAGAAATCATGTTCAGTAAAATGTATAGCTTGACTGGCCTCATCCCTTTTTTCTTACTAGAAGAAGAAAGCTATGAGAAAGAGAAATGAAGCTTTCTCTCTGTGAGTCTGTGAGTCTTCCAAGTTAAGAGTTCATACTGAGCTCTTAACTTGCAACTTAACTGGGCTTACGACGTCAGAGGTACCTGTACTAAGCGGAACAATCAAACCTTTTTAAAAATCTTCAGCCCTTTCCACATCTTGAAGGGCAAACTCTTGTTTCTCTATAGCAATATGAGGTACCTCTTGGATCATCAAATATAAAGACCCATCAGGGTCATGCCAATTTGCTAACACTGGATATGCATTAGCAATTTCAATATAGTGTATCAAAATATATCTATATAAATGTTAAATAAGACCAGGTATTTGTATTCTACCCCCATAAGCTACTCAAAATGAAGAGTGTTGCATCATGAGAAGGGGGAAAAGCAATGTTGCTAGGATTGCTTTTATTTTCACCAACATGTGATTAGTGACATTTCTGCAGAGGCATCTCAGGGGTGTAGAGTACACTTGGCCTAGCAGATAGGATGCCTTTTTACCATTTTTCTCTCTCCAATAGACAGAAAGTTTAGATTAGTGAAGGTGTAGTCTTCTTAGATAAAATACTTGCAGTACTTAGTCCGGTGGCATTCATAATTCTGAATTTAGTCTGCTCTCTAAAGTTCCTCAGAGAAGATCAAAATTAGGTAGACTACTATCAAACACTTTGTCATTCAGCACAACACTAACCAATCTGACTTTTATAATGTTTAATGTGGAATGTTTCAGTAAACAGAAATTGTATTTAAACTAATACACTCTGCTATATAAGCATCACTTTCTTCTAAAATATTTAACATCACATACACCACCATTACCAACACTATTTTAATTTCCTAAGCCAGAGTTATCTCAAAAAGGCCAGGAAAAAAGAACTACTTCCCTAAATTGATGGCATATTGATGGCATATATATATATATATAATATATATATGTATGTATATATATATGATTCTAAGTAGCTTCTACCTAAAGATATTTGACATGCTTAGTATGCTTTCCTCAGAGGATTTAGTAAAAATGAAATTAACTGCAGATACTAATTTATGAAATATCAAATTCATATGTATGTTGTATTTGATTCATTTATATAAGTTTCACATTTTTTTTTTTCATGGCAGCTATCGAATGAAATATGTGATACCGTAGTTTGAATCTAGACTCTGCTACTGACTTACATAAATGTCTCGGGCAAGTTGCTTAATTGCTCTGAACTTCAGTTTGTTTGTGTATAAAATGTCAATAATGTCATTCTACATCATGAGGTTGTTTTGAAAAGCAAACAAAATAAGGTTTATAAAATTAGCTCAAGTAATACAGGGCATATAGTATGCAATACATTTTCCATACTTTGTTTTATATGCCAAGTGGGTACTTGACAAGTAATGCTTGTACTTGTATGTCCTGGGCTAGCATAAATTTATTTTCCATTTCTGAGCATTTATTTAACTGAATGTCTTCTATGAAATTCAGGTTCTGAAGACGTACAGTCTGGATCTTGAGATAGAATTGTTGCATCTGTCTTCTTATCAATTAAAACAACCAAATTAGTTTAACAACGCTCTTATCAGAATCCTGAAACAACATTCATGAAGGATAAGCTTTAAAATGCCATAAGAGTATAGAAAGGACTTGCAAAATACCTTATTAGGGTGGTAGTTGTCCATAGAATAACACAGTAGATGATAGAGAGAAATGGAGATGGGCAATCTAGTTGTTTTCAAAACTTGAAATATTTTCTGGAAAATACTGCAGGGAAATTAATAAAAGGAATACCTAGATGTAAAAATGTATGAGTCCTAATAATCTAGGTACCTTAAGAGCAAACAATAACAGTCTGTATTCACTTATAAATCCTCACTGCCAGCTGAAAACTCTCAGAATAACTATGTGAGCATAATGGAGAAAAAAATATCTGGATGTTAGTGCAATTAGCTGTGTTCTTTACTATTAAAAAAATGCCCAGATGAGTTGTTATTAAATTGATCCACACCAATAGGAAAACTATCAAGTCATATATATTAAGAGAGCCTGGCCTTGCTTCACTCTTAATAAACGTTTTGGCCATCAACTTGAATATAAGTTAAGAAGTAATAACAGCAATAATAATGGTATTTATTAACTCCCAGCTATGTGCTACAGCACTTTGCAAAGTGTCTTTTCTGTATTATCTCTATGTTTCTGATAACCACTCTATGAAATAGGTACAATTACCCTTATTTCTTACAGATAAGGAATTTATGCTCAGAGAGGTTTAGTAACAAATTCCAAATCTTAACAATTAGTTATGCTATTGTTAGGTTTGGAATCCAGGTTCATCTTACAATAATGTCACTTGAGTAATAGTCTACACTGCCTTCTCTCTCTCTCTCTCTCTCTCATATATATATATATATATATATAAAACACACACACACTCTAATATATGTATGCTCTCTCTATATATATGTGCGTGTGTATATATATATAAGTGTGTGTGTGTGTGTGTGTGTATGCTTAACTAAACTTGCAGATGTCAAATCAGGCAGGTGAATAAATACCTTGATAGCTTGGTATGGAAGATGGTGCTGGACCTCACCAAGAATCAGTAATTGCCCTATCCTACATCTATGCTCCAAACTTCAACTACACAACTCAAGAAAAGGACAGAGGTGATGTAGTGGCAAGGGCTCAGTCTGTGTATATGAATGTATATATAAAAATAAGTGCATGCATGCTTATGTGCTGGACAGAATTAGTTGCTTTGGAAGAACATGAGTCTCCTCTTTCCGAAAGGATTCAAATCTAGGCTGGATGAAAGTCAGGAACTGTGGCTAGAATTTAAGCACCAGATGGATGTATAGACTGAACATTTAAGTGTATTTCCAACCCTAATATTCTGCTGTCATGCTACATTCAAGTGTTCAAATAAAAAACAATCCAATGTGGTTAGGAGAAGAGATACAGGGAAATGTATATTTTTAGTATCTTTAACTTGTAGTGAATAGTTGGAAAATCCATCAGAAGTGCAAAATCATATCTTGACTGACAAGCCTCACCCAGTGCACACCCCAGGCAATATTTTCATGTCACTGAGAAGCAAACTGGCCCACCCAGAAGAGAGTCTTACTAATCTTGATGCCTAGAAGCTTGAAGCCTCACTGGAGAAGTGAGCAGTCAAAGGGAGCTTGTCACCACTGATTAGTTGAAAAGAAAGAAAAAAAGAAGAGAAATAAAGGAAGATATTTATTTTGCCAAGATGGATAAGATCCACCAGCTGAGCTGTACAGCTGGAGGGTAAAGGTAAGTAACCATAATCGGCAGTAGTCACTTCTAGCTGGAGTTGAAAACAGTCTGTCGTATAAAAGCAGGCAAAGGGGAGCACCTTTCTCTTCCCTGAAGGGATTTCTGGCTAAAGGAATACTGTCAGTCGCCTTCTGGGGTCCCTCCCCCGAACATATGTGGACTCTGATTGTAGGCAGCCAACCTGGGCTTCTCTCCAGTCAGGGGCATATGGTGAGGTCACAATGGCTGAAGGGGATGAGACAGAAGACGATTGATTTCAGAGCCAGAGACAGTAATCCCATCAAATGCAGGTGCACAGAAATTATATCAGAACAGCTCTTTGCATTTCCTGCTACATTTCCAGTAGTTTCCCATTCCGTTGCTCAGTGCCTTGTCAGCACACCTAGAATTGAGGGTGTGATAAGAGAGGAGCTGAAAAATAAGACTGAAATATTTTCAAATACGACTAAGAATTTTGCAGAAGGCAATAATTGTTTTAAACAGAACAGCAGTTTATGGTTATCAAGACACCAAGGAATAGCACTGCCAAGAATTTACTGAGCAGTAGGGCTTCTCTGACAGGAACTGCGCAGCAATGTTCTCCCAGCAGCCTGACGTCATTCTGCATTGGTTGGGGTGAGATTGGGCAGAGTGTGGCTGAGGCTGACAGGAAAGAGATTATGCAGGTATGTGAAAGTAAGGGTACATAATTTGCACACAGTTCCTCATGGAGTCCGGAATTATGGTTCAGATGAAGGTTGCAGCTTTCTTGTGGCACGGAATTCAGCATATACAATACGTTTTATACCAGGAAGTAATATATTGCAACTTTGATCCAATTCATCACCCACCTAAATCCATTAGGAAACAAATGAAACAGTCTAAATAAAGAGCCTAGACTAAGTGAGGTTAGGATTTCCAGAACAGAAAGAGTTGAGACTCTAATTAAAGAAGACTCCTAACCCCACACGTGGAGCAAAAGAGCTGAAACAGAAAGGACATGAATTCCTTCTGTTGTGCACGACAATAGCACCATCTGACAAGTCAAACATCTGTCCAAATGACCAAACATATGCACATCCCAGTTTAAAATGACAAGACATACACACTTAATTTAGAGGTATCTGAAGTATTATGCGAGCCTAAGGGAAATCCAGAGAGACTGGGATAGAGGAAAAACTGGTGCCAAAGCTTTGGGATTCACCTTGAATAACAAACAAAAATATCTTGGATTTTTGCATTCCTGAAGTAAAAAATAAATATCAATATTAGAAAAACAACAAATGTGAAACTCATCCCCTGATACTTATCAGGAGACTTAGCCTCAATATTATTGCTCTCCATGATCTAGTGTTCAAAAAAGAAGTACTGATTGTTTTTATATTTGTTTACTTTGCAACTCAATGCATTTGTTCAAATCCAAGCAGAATCTACATATTTTTTTGTTTGTTTGTTTCAATGGCTAACCAGCCAGGTACACTAATTGTTCTCTGCTCGTAAATCGAAATTAGAATTAGGAACAAAAGCCAAAGTAGTATAGTTTACGAAAACCCACCGATGTTTACAGTCATTAGATGGCACAAAAGAACCTATGGTTTATTATGAAATGTCACCCGCCAGAAGCTAACATTTAGACTAAGTCTTATATCACTGTCCTGGCCAAACTATGACAAAGCGAAGAAATTGCTTAAGCAAAAACAAGGACAATAAAACAAAGGTTTTCTAAATTACTGTTGCCCGTGTCATTAAATTTCATATTGTGCATGGAATATAAATACATCACTTTGTTCTGCATGACAAGCAGAAGTGAGCATTCATACATTACTCAGCCACTTAATTAAGTGCCTGGGATATTTGCAGTTAGCAGAAACTAATAAGGGAATCACATTTAAATTCAAATCACTCCTCAGGGTAGCTGTCTGCAACATAAGCAAGGCTTACTGGGTAGATGTTCCACTAAATGCTCAGCTAAAAGCTTAGATTCACTGTATTTGTGAATAAAGAATAATTCTACTTGTGATTAAAGGTGAGAGTAAAATAAACAATTCTGTTAGGGATATTTGAGTGACGTTTTATTTCCCCTGTTTTAAATAACCATGTCATCTATTACTTTGTCTCCCAGAACAAGGGTATGATTTAGGGCTTTGCTAGCTTAGAGCAGGAGGTTCCATAAAAAAACAAATGACGAGGCTGACCCCTTCCATGGCAGCCTTTCAACAGACCTGACAGTAACAGTCCCTGCACCACAGACAGTAAACAACAAAATTATAAAGTCTCCATTGAGAAAAAAAGCAAACAGGAAACAAAGTGATGGAAGGTCACAGGAGGCAAAGAATGGGGAGGAGAGAGGAGGGATTCACATATTTGTAGCAAGAAGCCAATAACTCAGTATTCCCAACTCTGAGGAATTGCTTGTCCTCTAGCCATTGCCCAAGACTGAGTTTATTTTTAGCCATTCTTCTTTATAAATTTTAACTTCTCTGGACTAAAACAGTCCCATATGGTTTCAAATCTGCCCTTGATTCCAAACAGCCCCCACACCGAGCTTCTTCAAAATTTCAAAGCCATCTGGTCACCGTTGGTACAAATGACCTCTCAATATCCCTCCTCACACAAAGTATGGTTTTTCTCAGCTTCAGGAAACTGGGCTCCCAGGGCCCCACACAATTACAATTACTACGGGCAGAGGTACACAAAAGACCCCATCACTTCAAGAAAAAAACATGCTCTAATCCAAGGTACTTACAGAAAAGTGAGTAGAATAGCTTAGATGCAGATTGTACACCTTTGTTCCTTTGCTGAGAGAAATTACATAATTTCACCTGACACCATGCATCATTTTGCTACCGAAAAAATAAACTCCTAAATTCCAGATTGCAATCCCAACTTGAAATAAATTAAACTCTAATATTTTAACACTACATTTAGACTGAACATAATATTTTTGGTTAGATTGAAATTTGGCATCTTCTGCAAGTCATAAAATCTTTGAAGCATAAATTCTGATGATCACAATAGGTACTGTCACACAGCATCACCTCAGATATTGTCAAGGTACCATCTGGCATTAGTTATACAGCAGTGGATAGAAAAGGTGTAGGCTTAGCACCCAATTCTTAAAAGTGTGGGAATCAGTACTCATACCAGCATCAAGAACCAGCATAAAACAGTTCCTATGTAGAGTATACATGCAGAAAAAAATGCTTGAGGATTTACATAGGGAACCATTATCTTAGTTGTATCTGGAGAGAAGACAGGGAGATTTAGTTTTTAATTATATATCCTTTTATGCAATTTGAATTTATTGGCCGGGCGCGGTGGCTCACGCCTGTAACCCCAGCACTTTGGGAGGCCGAGATGGGCGGATCATGAGGTCAGGAGATCGAGACCATCCTGGCTAACACGGTGAAACCCCGTCTCTACTAAAAAAATAAAAAAAAAAAACAAAAACAATTTGAATTTATTGCCATGTGCATGCATTGGTTTTGTTAGAAGTAGTAAACAATAAAAATTAAGTTTGCCCACAGCTTTTCAATTTTTCCCCGGTAATTTCTCTCAAATACCTCAATCTGAAAATACATTTCACTATTCAAACACATCCACTGAAATCCATCCTACCATTTTAAATAACAGCCTTCTCAGTTCAGAAGTACAATCTCCCCCTCAATGTTCCAAATGAGGTGCCTTGATAGATATGCCCTACTTAGATTCATCTGAGTCCTGATGGAAGTGTTGAGGATGATCTCTTATCCAGATAACGTATTTGATTCTTCAGTGGAACTATTTTAGACACTTGAAAATTTAGGATAGATGTTAAGAAGTTGAAGAGTCTAGTATTGTAAGCTAGCTATTATAACAAGTAATGCCAAAGATCTGAGAAGATTCATATGCAACAAAAGTTTGTTTAGTCCTAATGTCACACATCAATGTGAGACTACTTAGAGGCTCTACTGTACAAAATTAGTGTCCAGTTTCCTTCCATTGTGACTGTGTAGCTTGGACATATTATTCTAGGTCCAAGAGTCCTCCAGACTCGGCCAGCAAATTAATAAGGAGAGAGCAAGAAGCATAGTGTGAGAGGTTTTACGAACCAAGCCTGGAATTGGCATGTATCACTTCTAACTACATTTCACTGGCATCACCCCTTCCCATGAGACACCCTATCTGCAAGAACAGAATTTAAGTATTTTCTTAAGAAGGAAAGTTTGGTGAACACCATAGTAGATCAGATCCTTTCAATTTCTTCATTCTCTCCATGCACCCCTACCTTTGCCATGTGACTTTGCAGTACTTCTCAGGAGAGTGAGCAATATCTCTTTCCCCACCTCAGTGATATTGGCTTTGACCATAAAATTTGCTTTGTCAGTGGAAAATTAGCAGAATTGACAATAGCAAACGTTTAAAATGTCCTGAGCAAGTTTCACCTTCCCTTGCACTTTGTTCCCTTAACCTTGAAAAGAACATGCCTCAGGAAGGAAGAAAGTCGTGAGTAGACCAAAACTTGTGCAGATATGAGTTTGAAGCCACATCCAGTGAACCCACATTCTGAGACAGAGCCACTCAGCGTAAACCATCCTAGATCAGCTAAACCACAGGTGGCTTGCTGGCCTGGTAGGTGAGAATCAGTTTGCTGCTGTAAGATGCATAATAGAGGGAGAGAGACACAATTTGTTAAATATCATTACTGTAGTAGTAGCTAACTGATTCGGACACATAATAGTCTCTGCTTCAGTCGGCGTCTGTGAGCAATTATAATTTTAAAGGACCTCACTGTATATCGTTTTTAAAAGAATATTTCACCTGCATAGGAATACTTTTGGATAAATATTGAGAAAATTGTGAAATCTCTTAATTAAATCAGGTATAGCAAAACGAGTTAACACCATGAACTGTAACCTGGATAACATGTTGTTGTTTTACCACATTTTCCAAGTATTCTCTTAAATAATATGTTCTTAAATGCCATAAAGTGCTCATTTAAAAACTGAATATATCTTTGAGAGGTTAACAGTTCTCCAAAAGTCATTTGCAAAATACTGAGAAACACAGCATCTATTCAACTACTATAACTGTAGATGATCATCCAAAGACTCATTTCTTTGTGTCTATAAATTTTTTAGATTTCTTCCCTTGATGCCTGCATTACAACATTTATTTCACAGCTGGTTTGAAATTTTAACAATGGATGGTCAGAAGCAGAGATGTTTTTTACACCAATCATGAACTAGATAATATTAGGCATTTAAAATATACTGCCCCATAAAATCCTCAAAATATTTCCATTCATTATTTATACTTGTCCCCATTTACAGATGAAGAATCTGATCCTTTTAATTTTTCCTAAATTTTTAATGTTATATTCTGCTAATGTGTTATAAAGTTGAAGGGCTCAGCTTAAAACTGAAGGAATCTTTCTCTAAAGTCCACATTTCATCCACTACACAAGACTGTCTCCACAATTAATGTAAATGCAGAAACTTTAGTTAATAAAACACTGGCTAAAAGTAAGTTTAGGGATGACTAAGAAAAACACATTACTGACAATACAGACATTTGTAACTTGGCTTCATTTTCTAGATCTTGCAATAAAATTTAACAGTAATGTTTAGCCCACCTAAGATAAAATAATTAATAAATGTAGTTTAACAGAAGAAGGAAGAGATTCATTTGTAGAATTAAAAATCAACTGATTTCAAGTCCTTAATTCACTACAACTTTTTATAAACAAATATAAGAAAATCCTCCCCCCCCCCCCAAAAAAAAATCTCCTAATCTTCTTCTAAAACATTTGGGAAAAAAAAGAAACATATATGATACAATTTTGAAAAAAAAAGTTTCCAATTTTAGAAACTATTAAGTTTAGTGAGTGCAAAGTACCTATTTAGCCAATGTAACACAGCACAAATCGCAAGAGACCTTCTGTGTCTGAAGTTTGGTCAGAAAGAGCCACCATCTCTCTTAACCTCCCACGTATTTACCTTTGTAATCAAAAAAAGTCAAAATAAACCGAGTAAAGACGAGTTTTGTTTTAATTCTTCTGTAAGTCAAATACATTAAAATAAGTAAACACAGAAGAACGAGCTCCCACAGGGATTGAGGAATAATAGCATAGTAAGTGACTTGCAACGGGAACACATTCAACACTTCATGAGCACACTGGAATTCGTGACACCTGCTCCACCTATTGAGTCAGCCTTGTGGTGGGTGGGTGCTGGAAAGGGAAAAGTGGGTGACAAAGGCAATTTCCATGGACCAAAATAGGTTCTGGCACATTTAGCTCCTAAGATTTTTTCTATTTAACTTTCTGAGGAAATTTTGGAAGAAAAAATGTTTACCAAAGTTTTCTTTTAACAAAAAATACTTTTACAAAGATTGAGATATAATCCTAGTTTCCATTGCAACATAACTTCAAAATACAAACGTATTCTGATTTTCAATTACAGCCAGTACATCAGATTAACTTTTCCCCCAAAATGAGCTTTCTACTTTTTAGTAAAAAATCGTCATCCAGGTGACAAATCAGCTTTAAACAGGGCTTAAATCAGCCCAGAATTTGAAATAAGCTCTTTCCTGCCAAAAGTGCAAAGACATCTGTTATCTCTTCTCTAATTCTTCCCATTAAAATTGCAACAGCAGAACAAATTTTTAGCATCATATCTCACTCAATCATTAATCTATGGATGAAAATTATTAAAATTAAAAAAATCAGATATACTTATTCCCAAAAGTTTCATTCTTTGAGACTTTTGTTTAAGATTAAGTTAAAAACATGCATTTCTATTATGACACTTATTTTAAGGCTCACCTTGGCTATTATTTCTCTCACTTGCCACGTTAATTACTCTTAATTTCCACTTTTTTGTTAATTTAAATGTATAATAAATATACAACTAAATCTCTCATTAATAAATGCCACTTTTATTATATCTATATAAAATAATTGACTTAAGTCATTCAAAAATAATCAGGTTTAATTTATATCTTCAAGTTTGTCACTGAAAATCCTCTATTAGCTAAAAATCTCTAGATATATTAACTAATGTCATTGTATGCATATGAAAATATTTTAAATTTTATGTTAATACAAAATCATTATTTTATTATTTCTTGTTCTGTGTTATGTAGCTGATAAATAGTCATCGTTGAAAATATGTAAAATAAAAATACATGAAGGAATTTAATCTGTCATTCAACATCTAAATATGCCTTTCACTGGAATATGTTAAAAATATATACAATATAATTTATATTTATATTTGCATAAAAGGTTTCTGTAAATTTGAGGTGACACCTTATATCATTTTATAAATTTTTCTGACTTTGTTTTCTTTTATTTCCCTAGTTAATAATCTGTTAAATCTCCAAGTAGAGCACCTAATATTTAGGATACTCATCCCTATAGATGCCTCTCACTCCCTTTTTATAAACGTGAAATATTAGCATCTTACAATTTATTTTATAGAATGATCTGTTTTCAAGTTCAGAGATTTCTTTTAAAATTGCATTAATTCAAAGATAGTTCTCAATTTAATTGACTTTAATGTACTTCACCTGCACAACTTATTTCTCATCGAGCTGTGTGTTTTTTTGTTTGTTTGTTTGTTTGTTTTAAATACATTAAGTTCAAAGGTACATGTGCACAACGTGCAGGTTGTTACATATGTATACATGTGCCATGTTGGTGTGCTGCACCCATTAACTCATCATTTACATTAGGTATATCTCCTAATGCTATCCCTCCCCTCTACCCCCTCCCCACAATGGGACCCGGTGTGTGATGCTCCCCTTCTTGTGTCCAAGTGATCACATTGTTCAATTCCCACCTATGAGTGGGAACATGCAGTATTTGGTTTCCTGTTCTTGCGATAGTTTGCTGAGGATGATGGTTTCCAGCTGCATCCATGTCCATACAAAGGACACAAACTCATCCTTTTTTATGGCTGCATAATATTCCATGGTGTATATGTGCCACATTTTCTTAATCCAATCTGTCACTGATGGACATTTGGGTTGATTCCAAGCCCTTGCTATTGTGAATAGTGCCGCAATAAACACACGTGTGCATGTGTCTTTATAGAAGCATGACTTATAATCCTTTGGGTATATTCCCAGTAATGGGATGGCTGGGTCAAATGGTATTTCTGGTTCTAGATCCTTGAGGAATCGCCACACCATTTTCCACAATGTTTGAACTAGTTTACAGTCCCACCAACAGTGTAAATGTGTTCCTATTTCTCCACATCCTCTCCAGCACCTGTTGTTTCTTGATTTTTTAATGATTGCCATTCTAACTGGTGTGAGATGGTATCTCATTGTGGTTTTGATTTGCATTTCTCTGATGGACAGTGATGATGAGCATTTTTTCATGTGTCTGTTGGCTGTATGAATGTCTTCTTTTGAGAAGTGTCTGTTCATATCTTTTGCCCACTTTTAGATGGGTATTTTTTTTCTTGTAAATTTGATTTAGTTCTTTATAGGTTCTAGATATAACCTTTTGTCAGATGAGTAGATTGCAAAACTTTTCTCCCATTCTATAGGTTGCCTGTTCACTCTGATAGTAGTTTCTTTTGCTGTGCAGAAGCTCTTTAGTTTAATTAGATCCCATTTGTCAATTTTGGCTTTTGTTGCCATTGCTCTTGTTTTAGACATGAAGTCCTTGCCCATGCCTATGTCCTGAATAGTATTACCTAGGTTTTCTCCTAGGGTTTTTATGGTTTTAGACTAACATTTAAGTCTCTAATCCATCTTGAATTAATTTTCGTATAAGGAGTAAGGAAAGGATCCAGTTTCAGCTTTCTACTTATGGCTAGCCAATTTTCCCAGCACCATTTATTAAACAGGGAATACTTTCCCCATTTCTTGTTTCTCTCAGGTTTGTCAAAGATCAGATGGCTGTAGGTGTGTGGCATTATTTCTGAGGGCTCTGTTCTGTTCCATTGGTCTATATGTCTGTTTTGGTACCAGTACCATGCTGTTTTGGTTACCGTAGCCTTGTAGTATAGTTTGAAGTCAGGTAGCGTGATGCCTCCAGCGTTGTTCTTTTGGCTTAGAGAAAGCAGGAAAGATCTAAAATTGACACCTTACATCACAATTAAAGGAACCAGAGAAGCAAGAGCAAACACATTCAAAAGCTAGCAGAAGGCAAGAAATAACTAAGATCAGGGCAGAACTGAAGGAGACAGAGACACAAAAAACCCTCCAAAAAATCAATGAATCCAGGAGCTAGTTTTTTGAAAAGATCAACAAAATTGATAGACTGCTAGCAAGACTAATAAAGAAGAAAAGAGAGAAGAATCAAATAGACGCAATAAAAAATGATAAAGGGGATATCACCACAGACCCCACAGAAATACAAACTACCATCAGAGAATACTATGAACACCTCTACGCAAATAAACTAGAAAACCTAGAAGAAATGGATAATTTCCTGGACACTTACACTCTCCCAAGACTAAACCAGGAAGAAGTTGAATCCCTGAATAGACCAATAGCAGGCTCGGAAATTGAGGCAATAATTAATAGCGTACCAACCAAAAAAAGTCCAGGACCAGATGGATTCACAGCCAAATTCTAGCAGAGGTACAAGGAGGTGTTGGTACCATTCCTTCTGAAACTATTCCAATCAATAGAAAAAGAGGGAATCCTCCCTAACTCATTTTATGAGGCCAACATCATCCTGATACCAAAGCCTGGCAGAGACACAACAAAAAAAGAGAATTTTAGACCAATATCCCTGATGAACATCGATGCAAAAATCCTCAATAAAATACTGGCAAACCGGATTCAACAACACATCAAAAAGCTTATCCACCATGATCAAGTGGGCTTCATCCCTGGGATGCAAGGCTGGTTCAACATTCGCAAATCAATAAACATAATCCAGCATATAAACAGAACCAAAGACAAGAACCACATGATTATCTCAATAGATGCAGAAAAGGCTTTTGACAAAATCCAACAGCTCTTCATGCTAAAAACGCTCAATAAATTCGGTATTGATGGAACGTACCTCAAAATAATAAGAGCTATTTATGACAAACCCACAGCCAATATCATACTGAATGGGCAAAAACTGGAAAAATTCCCTTTGAAAACTGGCACAAGACAGGGATGCCCTCTCTCACCACTCCTATTCAACATAGTGTTGGAAGTTCTGGCTAGGGCAATCAGGCAAGAGAAAGAAATCAAGGGTATTCAGTTAGGAAAAGAAGAAGTCAAATTGTCCCTGTTTGCAGATGACATGACTGTATATTTAGAAAACCCCATTGTCTCAGCCCAAAATCTCCTTAAGCTGATAAGCAACTTCAGCAAAGTCTCAGGATACAAAATCAATGTGCAAAAGTCACTAGCATTCTTATACACCAGTAACATACAAACAGAAAGCCAAATCATGAGTGAACTCCCATTCACAGTAGCTTCAAAGAGAATAAAATACTTAGGAATCCAACTTACAAGGGATGTAAAGGACCTCTTCAAGGAGAACTACAAACCACTGCTCAGTGAAATAAAAGAGGACACAAACAAATGGAAGAACATACCATGCTCATGGATAGGAAGAATCAATATTGTGAAAATGGTCATACTGCCCAAGGTAATTTATAGACTCAATGCCATCCCCATTAAGCTACCAATGACTTTCTTCACAGAATTGGAAAAAACTGCTTTAAAGTTCATATGGAACCAAAAAAGAACCCGCATTGCCAAGACAATCCTAAGCCAAAAGAAGTGTGATTTTTATAACTTTATTTGAAGACGATGTGAGTAATCATGGAATGTGCTTCCTTGGTCCCCAAACACAGATACAGAGTTCTGAGATCTGAGGAAACTCTTTGGATGTTAATCCAATATCTTCGATATGAGAAATCGGAAATCAGCATGATTATCTTTTACTTTTTATGTTAACCTATTTTTTAGTCTGATCTAGGAGGTTGAAAAACATTTTAAACATATTTTTAAATATAAAATAAAAATCTAGCGCAGGTATAAATATGTTTCCTCAGGTGGATTTTCACTTATGTTCAGTAAACTTTTTCAATCTAAAGTTTTAAGTCTTTTGAGGTTTAGAATTGATCATTAATCCTTCATCAGTTCTGTGTTGTCACTCAAAACTTTTTAAAAAAATATACTTAAATCATATATGTTGTGTCTGCTCTCCACATCACTTCTTTTCCCTTTCAGTTAGAAGAAACTTTCTCCAGTTTTTCATTTTCTTCATGGATTTAACTTTTCACCATTGTCGTGGTGGTTGTTACTCATTGTTCCTTTGTTTTTTTGTTTTGAGACAGAGTCTCGCTCTGTCGCCCAGGCTGGAGTGCAGTGGCCGGATCTCAGTTCACTGCAAGCTCCGCCTCCCGGGTTCACGCCATTCTCCTGCCTCAGCCTCCCCAGTAGCTGGGACTACAGGCGACCTCCACCTCCCCGGCTAGTTTTTTGTATTTTTTAGTAGAGACGGGGTTTCACCGTGTTAGCCAGGATGGTCTCGATCTCCTGACCTCGTGATCCGCCCGCCTCGGCCTCCCAAAGTGCTGGGATTCCAGGTGTGAGCCACTGCGCCCGGCCTCAATTGCTCCATTGCTTTAATATAATCACTTTGATTCCGTTTTATGCACTGTGCACTCTTATCTCATGTTGTTTCTTTCTTTTTTTAACTCCTTACAAACACAAATTAAAACAAAATTGTAACTGTTTATTCTGTTTCTTCAGTAAGTTTATTTTGCAGAAAAAAAAAACTTGCCATGATTTTTTATTTGTTGGTTTGTTTGTTTGTTTGTTTGAAACGGAGTCCCTCTGCCGCCCAGGCTGGATGGAGTTCAGGGGCCGGATCCCCGCTCACTGCAGCCTCCGCCTTCCATGCTCAAACAATTCTCCCACCTCAGATTCTGGAGTAGCTGGGACTACAGGCGTGCGCCACCGCTCCCGGCTAATTTTTGTATTTTTAGTAGAGACAGGGTTTCGCCGGGGTGCCCAGGCCGGTCTCGAACTCCTCACCTTAAGTGACCCACTTCGGTCCACCAAACTGCTGGGATTACAGGCCTGAGCCACTGCTCTGGGCCGATTGCCATGATTTTTAAGAGTTGTTCCCATTATAGTGATAAACCGAGAAAGCAGAAAGTAAAAATGCATGTTCACGTGCCCACAGACCTCAAAGGCCCCAAAGAGGAAAGTGAATCATTAAGACTGACCACAGTATCAACCACTGTGCTATTACTCATCTCTTCCTGGGATGATTTTTTTCTATCACTTATCTACTTAATTTGTGATTATATAAACTCTGGTTTCAACACATAGCTATAGCTGTGAAGATAGATTGACAGCTTGTTACATTAGAAGCGCTTAGTAAATATGAATGATTATGATGATGACTTGCTGCAGAAATCGTGATTTCAGAACACCATTGTACAACTCTCAACCTCACATAGAAGCTTAAAAATACTAAATGATACTGACCTTGCTTACTTTACTTGGGAAAACCAACAATTTTCTTTTCAAATATCCAGTAAAAGAAAACATTTGAGTTCATCTGATAGCTGCTATAGAACACAAAACAATGAAAACTTACAATCTAGAATAGTAAATCTGAGCTTTCAGGAGAGAAGAATCATTTGACCTATTTACAAATTAGAACATGCAGTCAGTATGTATTTATAAAATTAATTTATATAAGTGATTTCAAAACATGTGATCTTAGATCATAAGCCCTCTTTATTTAGCTGAAATAATCATAATAAAAAGTTGTTGGCAGCAAAACTTGTAATAAATATTTCTGAATGGAGATTTAATTAATTATAACAGCAATGCTTGAACAATCATTGCCAAAATAAATAAATGCCACCAAGAATACAGGCCTTCCATGCAATTTGCATTGCATTAACAGATCTCATTTTTATCATCAGCAACTTTTTACTAAGAAGCCATTGTGAACAAAATATTAGCAGTGCTCTCCTTGCTACAGATATGATCAACTGTATTTTCTCAGGTGAGTGGGAACAAGGAGGTGGATCATGGGGAAGAGGAAACAAGATATGAGTCTTTTGGCCTCTCTTTCAGCTTCATTTACAACAATTGCAAGTATTAAGAGTCCAACAACCATTTTATTTGTTTGAGGTTACTGATTTGCCCATCCTTCAAACTTAGAAAAAAAACAATCACATTTTTTCCCAGTATTATGAGAATCTTTGAGAGTTCTGCTATAGAAACATACACGTCGCTGTCAAGATATAGCTACTCAGTCTCTTGTATTATTGCCTAACTAAATTATTGCCTAATAAAATAATATAAGGCCAGATATCCTAACTCTATTTATATATTCATTTAACTCATGTGTTATATTTTAAGCTTATCATCTTAACGGTTTTTCTCTTGTGCTTTACAAGAGTCTGGTATCATTTCAGTTGTAACACTCCACCCTGAGTATAGAAATCTTACAAGATACAAACACATGCTTCCCTAATGAGACTACCAACAAACTCCAATCTGTTTCTGCTATACTCTTTTGGATATGTCTCACTATCATGCTTCATTTAGTAGGTCCAGTTGTTATATTATACAATTCATATTAATCCTTCTTAATATGGTTTTGGCCATCAAATGGCACATAGGTAAGCCATTAATAAATATTTGTATTTAAGCTTAAATAAAATAGTTCTGTAATAAAAGCCAAATGAGACACCACTGGGCTGTAAAAAGAGCATTTTTAACCCTGGCCCTTATTGTTTAAATAACAGCTTAAACTAAAAGGCAAGGAATCATGGATATACAATATAATGTATATCTGAATAAATGAGAACCTTTAGAGTTATACAACAACTACAGGCTATTTTCTGCCACGAAAATTCAGGTAGAGACACTAAAGAAAGGTCTCTTGTGTCTGCAAAACTCATCTGGGAAGCTTCTTAGGAAACACGAGGTAGGACTTCATGCGAATGAGAAATAAACTTCCATTGTGTTAAAAAAAAAAAAAATCAGGAAAGTCTCTTAAAACTCCTGCTTCAGACTACAACTACAAGCACTGAGTCTTTTTAGAAGAATGTTTTACAGTAAGCATTAGTCTATTTTCTGGTAAGGAGAGACAGTCCTCCATACTTCCAGCATTTCTTGCACTACATGAATTTATGAAATAGCAAACAGCATTGGTAAACATTAAACTATATTAATAGAATTTATGAAACCTCTATTGATAAGTAAATGCCTATAGAGATGACACTTAAAGGTGTTATGCTGTCTCTGATAGATAATTTAGCATCATATTGAGGAGTGACAAAAACAAGCTTAAAATAGTATGGGATGCTAAGAGACAATTTGTATCAGAGGCTAACCAAATAAGGAACCAGGTTCCCATATACTCATGTCTCAGCTACACTTGGACAGGGACTTCAGCAACATTCTTGTAATGAAAGCCTAGTAATCAACATTAGTATCAACATGTAGACTATTTCATACAATGTGCTCAGCTATTTCCACCCGATTTTTTGTTTTATTTATAAATAACATGTTTAATAGAACCTTTTCAAGTACTTATGGCTTAAATTTGATTCTGCTTCCTAACTACTGAGATTGAACTCTTCGGAGGAATTCCTCTTCTAAATGAAATTAGTAATGGCTAGAAGTTCTGCCTCACCAACCCAACATGTATTTTTGTCATATACCTTTGCAACTATGTCCTCGGCCTTAGCTGCACAAAGGCTATTCTTGCTGAATGATAGAGAGTTTACAAAAGTATGTAGAATGTCCACTGGGAATTAGTCCAAGACCTAGATCTAGAATACTAGATACCAAAATAAAATGAGTATTATTAGATTACAAAATGACCCAATTTTTTCTGTCTTCATTTCTCAGTGGGATTTAATGGAATCATTGTAAGCAACCATAACAAAGTAGAAAAGAGACCAGGGAACCACACATATCTGCTCATTTCTCTCTGAAATTTCCATTTCTTTTGAGTCCCATTGCTTTACTTAATTAATGTTTTATGATTCATCATTCTCAACTATTTGTCCATAGCAAATACAAAATTTGTTCTTATTTGCATCCATCCTGTAACTCTGTCAGTAAAATAGCCTTCTTGTTATCTTTTCTCCCACATCAAAACCATTCCACAGATCATTTTGACATTTTTTCTTTCTCATCATCTTGACCTTCATATTCCCATTCCTGAGAATACCACTGTTACACAATAAAAGCTACAGAGACACTGAAGATATAGGAATGCAATTTTACCAAAACCATTCATAATGGTTTTGGTAAAATTAAAAATCAATTATTTGTATTTTGTTCAATAGACAATAGCTATAAATAATCTGAAAGGAATAAAGTAGAATAAATTAATGTTTTCTTGTGAAGGATATGTGTGGGTATTCTAGTACCTGATCCTCATAAATCCACCAAGCAACATTTAGCTAACTTGCAAATTTCCATATACATTTAATGCACTAGTAACAAAATGAGATCAACAATAGTACCAAGAGTTTCTACAAAACAACAATCAGTAATGAAAGTGTCTACAGAGGAACTATTTTACTTTTTGAACATAAAATGATCAATCCAAAAGGTATATTTTGGTGAATTAGGTAAGAGTATTAGGTAACAATTGGTTCCATTATCTTTTGGTTAGAATACAATTATCAAAACATAGAAACGATTTTGATTGAAAATATACCCTTGATTTTATGTAAAAAGATTATTTCTATGTCATATATTGTAGTTAATTGTGTTAGTAAAATAATTGCACCAAAGTGGATGTTCTCGAGTCATTTATGTAAAATGTAAGAGACACAGTATTATATTCAATAGCAATAATGGAATGTATATTACGGAATCTTTAAAAATGAGCCATCAGCAAATTAGCAGGTATATCCTGGCAATAGTACTTGCATAGTGACAAAATTGCTGTATTTTCTAGGGGAAGAACTGGGTAGTAAATTTAATACTATACCAAAGTTCATTTAACAAGGGGACTTTTCACAAGAATCTACCATTGTGAGAAAAATAAAAATAAAAGCAAATAAAGTAAAACACCTGAAACTACACAGAAGCCCTCCACTATGTTACCATGACACCAGTTACAGAAATCCAAGAGTGTTTAAATCCTGCCTCTGGCAATGTTATATATAACATGTGTAAATTGTATTCTCGAGCCTTGAATTGAAAAATTTGCTTCTCTTCAGCTCTTCTTGTGGGCTGAGAAAATAAAAGTCTGCAGGAAAAAAAAAGTATGACACGAACAATAAACATAATAGATTTTTGGACTTTCCATCCCTACATTTTGTACTCTGAGGTTCCTTTGTGTTGCCAAAGAGAATAGAATTTTCCCAAAGCAATACTGGTAGTTGAGGCAATATTCCACAAATAAAGAAGTTCATTCGAATTAGGAAGGAGCTACTTCCAGTTGACAGTTCACTCAACTCCATAGCCGTGTTTATACCCAGTTTAGCCATCATCCATCACATTTCTGTTCCCTAGAGGTACAACACAGGAAGTTCTTTGTTTCTTAGCAGACACTTTCCAGATAGCCAACAGAGGTCTCTCAGAGCTTTTCCAAAAGAGATTGGGTAAGGAAGCACAGGTAATTGCAGACCAGAACGAGGAACAGCATAAGAGAAAAAGCGCTCTTAGCATAGCACTGGGCTCTTAATAGACATTCAAAAAAATATATTAAATTAATTAATTTTTAAAAATTCCATATCTTACACATTCTATAATCAGAGTCACTGAATTAGGAGTTTTTCATCTCCCTTTGTCCTTAACAATCTGCAAGAAGACATTCAAATTTAGAAACTAGACAGACCCACACCCATTTACATGCAAATCAGCATTTGTGTGCAACCCCAGGCATTTGGAAAATGTTAATATTTACAACTATCAGTTTCAATTTAATAGTATAACGTATTATATTGCAAAGTGTTTTAAAATAAGGGAGTGCGCATATTCACAAATACTCTGTCTTGAATTTTGGACCTGATTTTTGAAAGTAGTATCGGGAGTTCCCTTTCCTTCACACTCCACAACCTACTTCAAATTTTTCAGAGAAGTCCCTGGAAAACAACAAGGGCACAAAATATAACCATCTTAGAACACAATCCTACTACTAGGGCAATGAACTTTTTCATCAAAAGAGTGCAGAATCCCAGCACTTCGGGAGGCCGAGGCAGGTGATTCATGAGGTCAGGAGATCAAGACCATCCTGGCCAACATGGTGAAACCTCATCTCTACTGAAAATACAAACATTAGCCAGGCATGGTGGCAGGTACTTGTAATCCCAGCTACTCGAGAAGCTGAAGCAGGAGAATTGCTTGAACCCGGGAGGTGGAGTTTGCAGTGAGCTGAGATCATGCCATAGCACTCTAGCCTGGTGATAGTGTGAGACTCCATCTCAAAAAAAAAATAGTGCAGAAGATACGACTTCCTGTAATTTCCCCATTAGTAACAGAAAAGAAGACAGAGTCTGGAATTACCTAGCTTTCCCCTTGAGATATTTCTTGAGTCTAAAGAACCTAGGGAAATAAAAAGGAGATGACATTTACTGAGTGTATATTACAAACAAAACACAGCACTTTATGGCTTATATATTATATATTTAATCTTTGCACTAGTCCTGTGAGGTAGGTGGTACTTATCCCATCTTACCAATGATGAAACTGACACTCAGAAAGGTTAGGTAACATTTCAAGATTACACTGTTAGCAAAAAGAGGTCTCTGTCTGACTCAGTGGCAGCCTTTGCTGAACTGTCTACTGAAGTAGACTGGCTCTCGAGCAAGAGCCATCTGCTTGGGCTTATTCTGGCTTCTGGGGTTTATGAAAAGAGAAACCGAGGTTCTTCTTCAGAACTCTGTCTTGAAAAATCACTTTTTAAATCCATTTCAAAATTATCAATTAAAAAGACGGAACAGAAGGGGACTTTGAAAGAGAGAAGCCAGAGAAAGGGAAAGGAAAGGGGTCTTTAACTCAAAGGATGCCTGCCTTGGTAAATATAAAGAAAAAAAAAAAAAACCGGAGCATGAAAACCCCCTTTCTCTCTGAAGGACTCCAGCAGTCAAAACAAAAATGTGGCCTAAAGCTCTAGGGCTTCAACAAGGGAAAATTCAAGATGAACCAGTTTTCTCACTACTCATATTCCTCAGCTGATTGATAATTTAGTGATTACGATATCTAGATTGCTATAATAAAATAGGACTTAAATCGTTTTAGAAATCAAAGCTATTAGGTTGAACCATGTGAAAATGTCATCTTTGTCGATCAAAAATGGTTGAATAATGACAATTCAGTGTGATTCAACCTAACATATTAGGTTGTTAACACCAATCCAAACATAGGAGAAGACCAAAATAATGAGAATTCAAACATGCCAATAACTCTGGATCATGTAAAATACAAGTTTTGACCCACACAGTTTCTCTGACCAAAGTTGATATGCCAGCTTGCAGGTAGAACATTCCCAAAAGACAGTAGTCCAGAGCTCTGAAATATTACTAAGGAAACAGTCTTTTACCATAACAGCAGTTTCACATATGGCAAAGCAAAACACATGCGAACAAAAGTTCTACTTCTCCCATGCCAGGGGCAGTTTTTCAGACTGAGATAGCTGGTCTGTGCTTACCTATTCTCATAGCTATGGAGAAGCTTTAGTTGGGACCTCAGTGTAAATTATATTCAGCCAATAATTGTGTGGAAGTATCAATTTAATTTTTAAAGAACAAGCCTTTGAGGTTTAGCATAAATAAGCCTGAATTAACATGTTTGCTACAAGGGCTGAGGCAAGCTGCTGGCTACGCTGGCCAATTCCAGTGTACAACCAACCCCCTTAGGTTTTCTACCGCATGTTTAAAAGGCCTGTTCTCTATGGCAAAGGCAGAATATATCCTGTAGGCTCCCTATGCAGCAAGAGGCTAAAATAGCATTTAAATTTGATCCTTGGAACCAAGGGGGAAATACAAAGCTGTCCAATTTCAGAAGAGTTGGAATGAAATTCAGCTAGTATCACTGTCATGCTTAGGAGAAGGAAAAGGCAGACAAGCCCAAGAGGAGATAGTCACAACAAACAAGAACTCTGGATCTCTGAAATGAGAAGCTACTGCCAAGTCCTCTCATCTAACAGTGCACAGTGTTGTGAACTCCTGGGGAAACTCAGACTCTCCACAGATGGGCATTTGTGGCATATGTTTTCCCTTCACAGTACACTGTAAATGGATATTTTCCTTTCTGCTTTGCTTCTTTGTCTAAAATCTAAGAGCACATTTAATTGTGCTATGCACTTTCCTAGACATTAGGTCTAGATCCCAGATATTGGTGGACTAAGAGGAGAAGACCCCTAAGAAATTGTTTTAGGAAGAACCACATCACTTTGGAAATGGTGAGTGAACAAGAAGTCCAATAGAGAACAATTCTAATAAGGGTAACATATCTCAAATATGCAGAAGTTAGGCAACTAAGGCACCGTTTAGTGAACTAACATGGGTTTAATTTATAAGTATGTAAGTGAATTTAGAAGAATATACATTTATAAGAAAGTAAGATTTTTGCTTTCTCGTTAAAGGGGTATACTCTTTAGTGCTAGTCTTCACATTTCTGACTCGTTCATCCCTCCCCACCTCAACTCTTAGATTATTTCCCTTTGCCTTACTTAATTGAAAAACTTCCCTTAAGGGATAAGTATCTACATATTACCTTAAATGTAACCTGCCATTTTTCACAAGCAGCTTCTTTAGAATGGCCCCATGATTTTTTTTGTGTTATTATGATTAGAAAACTAAAGCAAAATGGAGACTTGGTTGATAAAGTTATTGAGTGAAGAAACTCCAAGATTGTATCTCAGATATTCCTAAAATAAATAATAACCCTTTTCCCCATTATGATTGAAATCGTACACATTGTAATCCGATTTTTTCAGCATAAATGTTTTCAAAATAAAGGAAGTCATGTGGATAAAACAAAGGCGAAAGTATTCTGATGCCTTCTATGTTCAGCTCTATCTGTGCCAAGCTGTTCTTTGATAATTCTATTACCAGATTCTCTTATACAAAGAGGCTTAACTGAAACCTGTATGTGTTATACAATTAAATTATGTGTGACTAAAAAGAAATAAAATGTTTTCCTTTTCTAAAATGCAGTTAATAAAAATTGATTTTCCCAATTTTGTCCATACTCACTTTTTAATCAAATGCTCTTATTAAGTCATTTCTTAGACACTGCAGTGTACGTATGAGGTGTTTTTTTTTTGTTTTTGTTTTTTTGTTGTTGTTGTTGTTGTTTTCCGGTAATATACCTTTTTGTCCATCTCTTGTTAAAGCACACAGATTTCTCTTCAGGAAACTGGAGTACATTATGTTTTTATTCCCAATCTTCCCCCTCTCTATATTTATATCTTCTGCAGTTCTTTCAACAGTAGCAGATTATACTTCCCTACGTCGTTGATTGGCTGTGTTATTTGCTTTGATCAATGGGAGCATGAGCAGACATGACATGGAGGCTTCAAATGTACTTGAACCAGTGCCTCCAGCGTTCTTTAGCCATTGCTATGAACAGAAGATATCCCTGGTGGCACACAGTCCCTAGAATAATGAGAGACATGTGGAGATGAACTAAAACAACACCTCGCCTGTAGCCAAGCCAGGGCGAGTTCAGCTAAGATCAGTCAAACCCCAGCAAACCCACGGAAATATGAGCAAGCAATAATTGCTTATTGTTTTATGAGGATAATAGTTTGTCGTCTATTATTCAATATCACTGGCACCATATCTGAGTGATAACAGAAACAAATTCTTACCCTTATGAATTCTAGCAAGACTTTCAGTAAAGATTATCTTCTTCCACTAAAAAGAGATGGGCATATGACCAAAGTTAGGTCAATCTGACTCTCTCTCCTAAGAATTCCAATCAACCTGAGTAACAAAGACAGAAAACAGTTGAAGCTATTTCATCCCGGAAATTCTGCAGAGATTATGCAATACTTCTTAAAATCCAAATTCGTAAAACAGCCAAGAATCTTGACTTTTCCAAGACTTCAGATTTTTCTTTATTCTGTTGAGCTAATACACGTTAGTTAATTTCATTCATTTGTTCTTAAGTTAGTGACTAATTTTCTGTTGCTGGTAACTCAAAAACCTTAATGATATAAGGATTTCATTTTTCAATCTCTAAATAAATTCATTGAATAGCAAAATATCGTATCATTATTTGCATTTTTCAGGACCGATCAAAATTCACAACGAGAAGGGAGTTGCCTACTACAATGGGAATTTCTCCAAACAAGTTAAAAAAACAAAGGCTTCAACATCAGGTAACTTACTTGAATATTTTATTTGACATAAGAAAATGAATAAGACCTGATGATGACTCTTTTTGTTTTAGAACATTAATAAAACTATTTCCACCAACAAACATTTCATAGATGTTATTCTTATTTTATTACAGAAGCTATACATAATAAAATCAAAGAACCCTCTTGAAATGGCATGTAACATGCCAAATATAAATTGAGTCAGAATTATTATAAACTTATTTTAAATAACTCATGAAAATGCAAATATTTATTTTAAATGATGATATAATTCCCATTTCCAGCATATGATGATCAAAATAATCTGAAAACTCAGCTGCTACCAACCAGCTACAAATGGGAATAAAATTTTATTGAATGTTTTAACTGCATAGCCAATATTTAAATTATACTTGTGAGATATCCTCAGAAACCAAAACTGGAAAAGGAACGAAAAGTAGGGGAGAACTACAGGGCTGATAATTTTGCTGGGGTGGAGTGGGCTACAGTTAATTCCTCTCCTTAACAAAAGATCTTGGATTTTAATGCCAAGCTGTAGCTAATACCTTGTGTCTGAGAAAGGAATGGATTATTAGTGATAGCCTCCCACAAAGCTGAGACCCTCACCCTCAGTGAAAGGGTAGACACGTGTAAGTAAATATGGACGATAAGTAAACTTATGCTTTTCCCTGAAATTTATGTGAATAAAGAACTGATCTGAGAATCCAAAATAGTGCTGAACTTAACATGGATTTGAAGTTCGAATCAAAATATCAAACTGTATGGTGCTTAAAGTGCAAAATTAATATTAAAACACAGCACCAGTTTGATTACAGTACCTTTAGCACATGGCATAAGCCAATGCAGACACCTAAAATGAACAATACTAATGATAAATAGCAACAGTGACACAATTATAGCAGAGACTTACAATGCTAAGAAAAAACTAAGAACAAAATTAGTCAATGAATATAAACTTTTAATTAAAAGACTTACTAGAAAAAGACAACTTGCAAATATATTTCATATATATATTTCCATTAGAGAAATTGAATTGGTCTACACCAGTGTTTCTCAACTTTGTCACCATTGGTGATTTGGACTAATAATTATTTGTTTTCAGAAGCTGCCGTATACATTGTGGGATATTGAGCAGCGTATCTGGTCCCTATTCACTAGATGCCTGTAGCAAACTCAGAGTTTCCATAATTTTGTCTCCAATTCTCAAGGATGACTGAGGGGTTCAAGACTTCATGAAGGCAGTAACTGCAGATGTGGTGGAGATAGCAAGAGAACTGAATTACAAGTGGAGCCTAAAGATGGGACTGAATTGCTGCAATCTAATGGTCAAACATAAATGGATGAAGAGTTGCTTCTTTTGGATGAGCAGGGAAAGGTGCTTCTTGAGAAGGAATCTACTCTTGGTGAAGATGCTGTGAAAATTGTTGCAATGACAGGAAAGGATTTAGAATATGCCACAAACTTAGTTGGTAAATCAGCAGCAGGGTTTGAGAGGATTGACTCCAGTTTTGAAAAAAGTTCTACTGCGAGTAAAATGCTTTCAAACAGCATTTCATGCTACAGAGAAATATTTCGCGAATGGTAGAGTCCATTCACATGGTAAACTTCATTGTTGTGTTATTTTAAGAAATGACCACAGCCACTCCATCCTTCAGCAGTCACTACCCTGATTAGTCAGCAACCATCAACATTGAGGTAGGATCCTCCACCAGCGAAAAGATTACAACTTGCAAAAGGCTCAGATGATTATTAGCACTTTTTCATATGTGCATTATTTTTTCAGATATGTTATTGCACACTTAGACTATAGTACAGTGTAATCATAACTTTTATATGCACTGGGAAGCCAAAAAACTCTTATGACTCACTTTACTGTGATATTTGGTCTACTGTGGTGGTCTGGTACCAAACTTGCAGTATCTCTGAGGTGTGCCTGTACAAGTTCTCCAAAACCACAAATTAACAAATAATCTCCTCCTTTAAAAACTTGTCCCTGAGACTCAAGAGAGAATTTATTTTATGCAGTGGGTCTTACGTTAATGTGAAAATTACATAAGGGAAAAGTGACAAGTAGGTGTGACTTCTTAAAATGGAAGAAAAATTCTTAATATTAGAAAACTAATTCTTTCAACACTTATACACTGCTAGTGGGAATGTAAATTAGTTCAGGCACTACAGAAAGTAGTATGGAGATTTCTCAAAGAACTTAGAACAAAAGTACCATTCGACCAGCTATCCCATTACTCAGTATATACCAAAGGAATATAAATCGTTCTACCATAAAGACACATGCACACGTATGTTCATTGCAGCACATTCACAATAGGAAAGGCACAGACTCAACCTAGATGCCCATCAATGGTGGACTGGATAAAGAAAATATAGTACATATTCACTATGCCATACTATGCAGCCATACAAAAAATGAAATCATGTCATTTGCAGCAACATAGATGCAGCTGTTGATTATCATCCTAAGCAAATTAACGTGGGAACAGAAACCAGATCCCTCAGGTTCTCACTTATAAGTGGTAACGAAACATTGAGTACATGTGACACAAATAAGGGAACAATAAACAATGGGGGCTACTTGAGGATAGAGGGTGGGAGGAAGGCGAGAGTCAAAAAACTACCTATCAGATACTATGCTCACTACCTGAGTGATGAAATCACCAGACCCCAGTGACATGTAATTTACACTAGTGACATGCAGTTTGACAACCTGTACCCCTAAAACTAAAATAACATTTGAAAAATTACCTAATTATTTCAGTGTACAAAAGAGTACCTCACAACTGAATTGAGAGCATCCTAGGAATTCAAGAAAGAACATTAGAAAAGAATATGGTTTTAATTTATCATTTTGATACTGCTACAGATGCATACAGAAGCATGCATGAATCTAATGGACATAATATTGAGCAAAGAAGTCATAAACACATAAGTAAATATGGTATCCCATTTGTTATGAATTTCAAAAACAGACAAAACTAGCATACAGTGTTAGAAGGGTAGTGATTCTTGGCAGATGCAGGGAGTGGATAGAGAAAGAGAAAGGGCATGTGATATTTTATTGTTCTCTGCCCTTATGCTTATTAGGTCTTTCCTTACCTGTGAAGTGCTATTGTTTGCATAGGTATAAGGCTATAAATTTACCCCTGAGTTCTGTTTTATCTACATCTCATAAGTTTTATGATGCTATGTCATCATTTGTATTCAGTTCAAAATACTTTACATTTCTGAATTTAAGTTCTCTTTGACTCACGAATTATTTACAAGTATATTGTATGATTTCCAGGGAGTTTTTCTAGTTGTCTTCTTGTTATTTATTCCAGTAATATGATCATGGTCATATAACATCATCTGTGTTATCTTAACCTTTTCAAATTCGTTGAGATTTTGTTTGTGGCAGCAAGTGGACAATTTTTGGTAAATGTTTCATGTGTGCTTGAAAAAAATGTGAATTCTGTCATTATTCGTTGACACTTTTTATGTTTGTCAATTAGGATAAATTTGTTAATTGTATTGCTCAGCATGCTATATGCTTGATATTTTTTGCCTTATTAGCCATTGAGAAAGATATGTTAACATCTTCCAATATAATAGTAGACTTGCTAATTTATCCTCTCAGTTTTGTCGATTTGTGTTTTGTAAATTTTGAAAATATGTTTTTGATAATGTACAGATTTAAGACTGTGATATTTTCTGTTGGATTAGCCCCTATATTGTTATGACTATCTCGCCTTGGCTCTGCCAATTTTTGCTTTTAAGATTGTCTGATAGCATTTCTGGGCCTGCTTAATTATATTTAGGATTTTTGTGATACATTTTTTTTTTTTTTTTGCATTTGGTTATTTTAACTTCTCTGTGTTCTTATATTAAGGATGTTTATCTTAATGCAAATTAAAACCACAATGAGATACCATCTCATGCCAGTCAGAATGGTGACTATTAAAAAATCAAGAAATAACAGATGCTGGCAAGGCTGCAGGGAAAAAGGAACAGTTTTACACTGTCGGTAGGAATGTAAAGTAGTTTAACCATTGTGGAAGACAGTGTGGTGATTCCTCAAAGATCAAAGTTCTAGAAACAGAATATTATTTCACCTAGCAATTCCATTACTATGTATATAACCAAAGGAATATAAATCATTCTATTATAAAGATACATGCTCGTGTTACATTCATTGCATCACTATTCCCAACAGCAAAGACATGGTATCAACCCAAATACCCATCAATAGTAGATTGGATAAAGAAAATGTGGTACACATACACCACGGAATACTACACTGCCATAGGAACGAGATCATGTCCTTTGCAGGGACGTGGATGGAGCTGGAAGCAGTTATCCTCAGCAAACTAATGCAGGAACAGAAAAGCCAACACCACATGTTCTCACTTATAAGTGGGAGCTGAACGATAAGAACACATGGACACATGTTGAGGAACAACACAAACTGGGGCCTGTCTGGGCAGAGAGTGGGGAGGAAGAGCATCAGGAAGAATAGCTAACTGATGCTGGGCTTAATACCTAGGCAATGGGTTGATCTGTGCAACAAATCACTATGGCACACCTTTACCTATGTATCAAACCTACACATCCTGCACATGTACCCCGGAACTTAAAATAAAAGTTGATTTAAAAAAAGAATGTTTCTGTTATAAGAATACTACAATCATTGTGTTTTTTAAAAAATCCAACCTGAACAGTCTTTATCCAGACTATGTCGTCCATCTACATAAAATATAATTACATGTTGGCCTATATCTACACACTTATTATTTGTTTTGTGTTTAGTTCAACTACTTTATGTTTCCTTTTGCTTTCTTAACTTCTTTTGGATAAGATCAAATATTTCTACTTGTTCTTTTGTTTCTTTCAAGTAGTGTGATTATTTGTTTTTGTTTTGTTTTGATTTTTACTATTCTTATAGTGGTTATGCTAGATATCACAACACAAATCATTGGTTTATAATCTAATAATATTTATATTCCTACTACTTTCTTGATACTACCTGGAAACATACAACTTGTAAATTACATTGACCTTTCTTACCTTTTATATTATTAGAATCATACTTTTTAGTTCCACATATAATTTAACTCTCAGGGTATTACTATTATTTTTTTATAGTCTGTAGAATTTAATATTTGCCTGTATGTTTCTCTTGCCTTGTGTTCTTTGTTCTCTTATACGGCACTTCCACATTTCCATCTAGATCATCTCTCCCTTGAAAAATGTGCCTATTAGTGTTGGTCTGCTAATAATAAATTGCCTGTTTTGTTTGCTTCAAAATTTATTTTACCGTATTTATTGAGCAACATATTTTGGGATAGAAACCTTAGTTGAGAGTTTTTTCTAGAAATATCATTTAATTTTTTTCTGATTTGAATAATTTCTGCTAAGACATCAGCTATCAGTCTAGTGTTCCTTCGAAAGCCACGTGTGCTTTTTTGTTTGTTTTTCTGAATGTTTCTTTCTTCTGTGCCTTTGATGCTCAACAATTTTACTATGATGGCTCTTGGTATGGTTTTCTTTGTATTTGTCCTGCCTGGGATTTGCTAAGTTTTTGGAATAGGTTAATATATCTCACCAAATCTTGAAAATTCTTTATTGTTTGTTCTCTGAATATTGCCTCTGACAGAGAAAGAGACTAATCTCTCTTTCTGGAATTCCAATTATAATTATATTAAGGTTTTTAATATGCCCATGTGTCTCTTATGCTATTCGTTTTTTATTTTGCTTTTCATTCTGTTTTCTCTTCATTCAGTATTTTCTGTTGACTCATCTTTGAATTAATTCATCCTGCCTTTTACTTTGTGCAATTGACTATTAAACTCATCTCTTGAGTTCTTCAATTCTATATAATATTTTTTAAATTATGAGTTACTTAATTTTTATATCTAATTGATTGCTATTTTTATTGAAATTATTTATCTTTTACACCGATTTTTGTTCATATATTTCTCAATTTTTAATATTTCCATCACAATTAGCTTAAAAGTCTTTGCCAACTTTTATATCTAGATCATATGTAAGTCTGCTTCTAGCATCTAAATTTTATTTTTATTATTAATAAAATGCAAATCTTCCTCCTATTTCCCCAGTTTCTCAGGAAAGAAGCTGAACTCCACCGAGGAGAGAATTACATAGCACTGATCATTCAGAGAAAAGTAATCTGAAAGCATTTATGGCCATTAATAAGCAAATTCTCATTCATCTCATCATAGCTGGATAAAATGTACTATTTTGTAACTTTAAAAGAATGGTTAAGATATATGATGAAATCTATTAAATGCCTTTCAGACATGTACAATAATCCTATTAACTTTGAACTTAGAAATTCTATTAGGGTTGTCAAATAATTGATACTTACTACCACAAGGATTCAAATGGAACCCCAGTGATGTTGCATCAATAGTGTATGTTCCCACATGAATAAGAGCAAATTCTTGTCAGTAAAGATGCTCTAGTTTAGGTATTATTAGAGCTCCATGTGTATTGTAAAACCTACACACAATTTATCACGTTGAAAGGTATAGATTTCATATAGTTCATGGAATGCACAGGTGACAAAGATAAACAACAATAAATTTCACAAAATGCAAGTAAAATGACTGTGTATGACTCAGATATGTCTCCCTTTTGAGACAAATGGCATATTTGTAAAAGGTAAAAATTTCTAGTGCACAAATAGATTTTTAAGAATTTTGATCAGTATTGCCTATTTAATTGCTTCATTTGTTATTTTAAAAAAGTAATAGTAGGCTCCAATTTACCCAAAACAAGTACTTGGTTTACAGGGTGACACCAATTCACTTCAAAGCAATTCTGATCATACACAATTTATCCATGTAGAATGATATTCTAAATATCCAATTCTATATATATTGTAGTAAAAGCCACAAACTTGGTGAACAAAACTATCTGTGAGAAGATCTTGGTGTACAGCCATTTAGAATCACAAAGTACTTTGTTTGAAATAGATGGAGAAATTAAAATATGGACTGAAAATGGTAACTGATACAGAAAATGTTTACATGCTAATAAAATACTGATGTTTATTCAGACTCAAACAAAGCAAATATTGGTCACCTTATTTTCAAATATATAATCCACAATTGTGGGAGAACCTGGAGAAGTAAAGACTGGATATGAGAGACAGAGGTTCAGAGAAAGAGTGACTAACAAAACAGTCTGCTAAGCCAAGTACTTCTAAGAATAAGTGGGTCCACCAAGAGGAAAGTTATAGGGAAATGTACGAGAACTTGTTTATTTTTATATAGCTATCACCTCCGTGAGTCCACAGGTATACATGTGGTAGTAGCCATGGACCCATCCTGTTAGTCAATAATAGATGAAAAGACCTGCTCAGTTAGCAGGAGAAAGAAAAGACAAACTACAACTTATCGGGCCCCCCTGTGTCTGTCTGCAGGGACATCTAACCACAGAATGACCTTTGGAGAGTTTCACATCCATCTTCAGAGAGTTTAACCTCCACCTTCTCAACTTTGCCTACGTTCCTTTTTTTGCCACCTCTTAACCAGACTCATAAGCAGAAGGGGATTCTGGAAATGTAGCTCCCAAATTAATCAAGAAGCAAAATACACCAAAGTACCTATCAAAGTTAAGTGCCTCTGTCTTACATAAAATTACAAACATATTCTCATTTATAATTTATATTATTGCTTCAAATAAAATTAAGCAGTAATTTATTACAGTTTTATTTTTAACAAAGAAACAAAGGATAGGATATAGCCCTTCCACTGATGTAAATTTCAAAATTTACAAATTTTAGACCCTCTTCCAAAATAAAAATACTGCCACTTACCATGTGATAGAAAAGCAAATTTTTTATCTGTATTTATGTTACCCTGAGAAAATCAAAGTTAATTTTAGTTCAATTATTAGTTTTGTAACTTCTTTCTTACTCTAGAAATTAATTTGTTATATATCATTAATCAATAATACATAAATAGGAGAGTATGTATTTCGTAATGTTTAGCATGTAAGTACAAGATATTAACTTAGCCTCTTGGAGAAAATCTTGTTGAATTTTAGAACTACCTTATGACTTTGATTGACCTTAACTCTTTTTTACTTCTTCGACAAAACACATCTAACTGAATTGTTTGTATTGAAATTCACAGAAAGTAATAAGCTAAAATACTTTAATTCCAGAAAATGTGTCAATTTGAAAGATCTCATCAGGCACATTTGACACGTTGTTGCTGCACACACTTGTACCCTTTTTGTTCACATTTGTTTGTGTTCAAGGAAAGGAAAGGAGGAAAACCCATATACCTTGTTGCTCTGTGAATTCTCCAGCCTGCAAGTGTCTGAGAAGCTGCCAGGACCTTTTATTTGTTTTGTAATCTTTAAGCTCTTTAAAAGGACCTTGACATTCTGCTTACCTTCTTCATTTCAGCTACCTATTAAACATCAGCGTTTAATGATTTTCTAACTATAACTGTAAAATTGCTTTGCTCATCCTTCTGATGTCACAGCCTTTATAACACAATTCTTCCCCTTCTTTATTTGCTCTAGGGTGACATTGAGAGTACGAATATCAGAATCCTTTTTTGTTTTCTATTCCATTCCCTGGACACATAGCACTCCTTCCAGAATCCTTATGTTCCCTCAAATTCGCAAAACTGCCCCCGACTGTAAGTCATTACCCACAAAAAAAGTCATTTGGTGAGCTGATTTTCTCTCTCATGCACAGCGCATACAAAGCACCTCATTATATCTTGGTATGGCCTAGTAAACTGCAGAGACGTGGTGGCCACTGAGGAGCCTCTGCACTTCACAGTCCCTGATGAAGAAAGAGCCTCTGCAGTTTCTTCATCCTTTCACGTGCACTTCTTTAAGGAAAATAATCTCTAAGATGAAGAAGTCTTGCAGGCAACTGAAATTGAACTCCCTTTCTCCCCGTACCCTCACTCCTATCACTCACTTTGTCAGTCCCCTTCTGCAGTCATCCAACACCCCCTTCCTGAAATTACTCTCACACAGATTTCTTACTCATTCATTGAACCTCTAAAGGAAATTGTTTGTATCTAGTAAGCTCTTTTCATATATTTCTCATCCTCCCTGGGAAAAGATTTTATTGATCCATGAATGTCATGACATTTCCAAGATGATGGCAGTTACAGAATTTTTATCATGAGCAAGGCTTGGTTTGGGACAAGACAGAAGACAGATGGGGAACTGGTGATGTCACATATTATGTACCACAGAATATGGGGGTATCAGAGAGCACATGTGCATATGTCAGCAAGGTTCAGTAAGAGATCAACATCTGAAAATAAAACCGAGCTAACAATGAAGCAGTGAGGAAACAGGGTATTTATTCTTAAGAGAAAATTAAAACAACCATTAAAATTGCAGGTGGAACTTTGGGTTTGGAACTGACATTTTATGTCAATAGGCAATAATTATGGTGGAGTGTGTTTCCATAATGCATGTAAGTAATTTGTACATGGATAATTATTTTGCATTATTACTCAACGAGAGACCTATTATTTTTCCATGCAATAAGAAAACAGCATATTTGTAAGTAAGGCCAGTGGAATTGTATATAAAATTTTGAGAAAGAGATATTCATATAGGACAGTTTGGTGCCTGTGGTAAATGAGGAAAGAGAGAGGAAAGAAGAGTGAGGTTCTGGGAGACTGGAAGTTAACTCAAGACATTGGAAGGGGAGTGAAAAATTGGGGACTATAAAACCAGTAAAACATAAGAAGGGAAACTTGCTTTTATAAAGAATGAGTATTTTTTTTGTTTTGATTTCCATGAAGTACATGAAAATAAAATTATTCTTGACTGTAGTTCACCCAAAGGTTTATTGACCTTAGCTTTACAGCATTTGGATAAAGAGTTTATAAAATGCCTATCATACACAGGCCTGAGAAGCAAGAATTCTGCCTAGGGTAAGAACTCAGGTGTCTGCCATTGACAAAAGTTGGCTGCTAGATTTCTTTGCAATGCAGTTTAGTTAAGTGATTCTGCAAATTATCTGTTCCTGCTATGTCTATCAGTAAGGCATTCTCAAACAAGTGTAATTTTCAGTGAATAAGCAGTCTTGGCAATCAAGTATAAAAGAAAAAAGCAGGAGGAGAGGGGAGGGCAGAAGCAAAGAATGCCACTCTAATCAATTCTGCCTTGGAGCGGAGACTCCTACCTAAATAACATGAGAGTTAATCAGCATTTTGTGTGCGGTATATAGAAAAAAAATTGTCAATTTTTTATTGCAGTACAGATATCAAAGTAATGTTTCCATTACTGATTGACTTCAGACAGTGAATATGTTCCATCACAATGTAGTCACCACAGCTATTTCATTTAACGCTATTTTTATTTTGAAATAAAATAACATACCTTATGAGATACCATAACAAAATATCATTTTAATATTCAGCCTTCTCAGTTTTTTTTTTCCTTTCAAGTTTTAATTCTAAGGAGCACTTCCTTGTGAAACAACCAAGAATTGTCTTGAGACAGGAACACTCCAGAATTAGGTTTTGGGAGAGTGTCAAAATCTCATTCTAATAGTAGGTAGCTATGAGAGAATTGTTCATGTCATCCTACAAATATACAGTGAGCATAGATTATATTCTAGACAATATTATATTGTTTTGTCATATATGGAGATGACTAAGGCTGGCTTCTAGACTTCAAGAGATGATAATATAGTTGGCCTTGTCCTAGGACCTTTAGAATTGCCCTGCCTTCTTTTTAGTCCATCATTATGTGTACAGATAATTTACCCGGCAAATTATAAGACACCGGAACAGGTATTTTCCATTGAATTTTCACAAGTGTGATGAAAAAAATTCCCCGACGTAAGTATCAAAGTATAAATACGAGCTTGAAAAAGTCATATTGCAAAACTGCAAGTGAATTATTTCTAGGAAATTTACACCTGCAAAAAGGATACTTACTGTCCAAGTGGCAGCTCTTTAGTAAACTCTACACATTTGATTTCTTAGAGTTATTTATTAATCCAAATCCAGCTTTCTTACCAACCCCCAGGCTGAACAATTTTAGCTGGGAAGAGAGGTGGCCAACTTTCTACGGCTGACTTTGATCCAGTAGAACATGGCTTTCACAAGCATTTACTTTACCAACTGGGAACTCAGTCCCCTTCCCTGTGAAAAACGCCCAGGCAAGTCCAAGGTAAAATTTCAGCTCTCATCTACTAGAATGAAAAAGGAAGAGATGGTCAACATAATCAGCCCAATCCAGCAATTTCTAGAGCAAGATATCCACCCTTTGAACTTTTATGTGTTTCAACATCCCAGGGACTCCCATTGTTCAGACTGCCTGTGTGTGGGGTGGTAAGGGTGGAGGGACTGCCTGGTTCATTTAAGCACATGTTGACCAGATACCTATGCAGAGCAGAATTTTTCTTACAACAGAAACAAAAACTTTAGTAATTCTAGTTTAAATGTGATTGAGCAGAATCACAGATGCAGTTTATTCTCTCCTAATTTTTCTCTATTTATAGCCTCACTTAGTGACAGGTCTGTTGCACAGGAGTGGGCTCTTACTCAACACATCTGCTCCCCATGTGTTGCTGAGTCACACATACTTTTTTCATTACCAAAAGTAACAAATATTTATTTTCTCCTTGACAGTCCCACAGAGTTGTTGCAACAGAGGGAAAAACAAGTGGGACTCCATTCAACTTGGCTCATATAAAGATCCTTATTGGTGCCTGTGTCTCCACTACTAAGAGGCTTGTGGAAACCTTGGAACATGTACAAAGTAGAGCAATGGAAATGACTGGGAAAGAGGATCTATGAGAAAGACTGAAAGAATTGATATGGGTGTAGAAATAAAATTGTATGGAATTACAGATACACTGTTTCAGGTAAAAAAAAAAAAAAAAAAATAGAGAATAGCCTACAGCTGAGTTTCCTCTAAAGCAAGTTTTATCAATCTGAGACAGGCTTCAGGGAACTTTTGAACCCCTCTCTCACATATTATATCCACATAAATCTTTAATTTTTGTATGAGCCTCAGATGTAATCATGCAACGTTATCTTAAGGTAATGACATAAATTATGTTTTTCTCACGATGATGTCAGAGGGCAGAGGTGAAAAACTAGGCTCTTCCACTCTTTGTGATTTTGTATTAGTAATTCTTTAATTTGCCTATTGCAGCTCTGGACTTACACATCAAACCACGTCTGACCTAGAGGACAAGGAGTGAAAATGAATAGTCTAGCCCACATCGTTTCTCTGAATCAGTTTTATAATTGAACTGCACTTTAAACCTTATCTTTAGTCTTCTCACAAGTCTTATAAATGAATGTCACCCTGATTTGATTGACTGATCTTCGTTTCACACCCTTCATAAAGTAGCCCAAAATAGCTGCTGGAAAACACTACAAACCTGCTGAGTTTTAGCAGTCCTCAACTTCATATTGTCAGAATTTCTTGTGGGTGAGTTATAATTAGGTTTATTTATTAACTATAAAAGCTCCTGAAAGAAAATATCACAAATCATGCCATAGCCATCTTATCTTGTCACTGCTTCTTTCTTAGGAAAGACAACATCTTATCCACTGTCATTAAGGATCATTGCTTAGAAAGGAATTTTAGGAACTAAAAAGATTGACTTCATACTGTGACAGTGAATTTGCCTTTTCTTTAAACTGGCTTATTTGCTATCTTAATTGCATATGTGTGAAATCACAAACATTCACAAAATAGGCTCTACAAAGGCATATTTGCTAGTATAATGATCGCTTTGCTTATATAATCTGGGAATGGACTTAGCATCGTTACACACATTTTGAAAGAAAAAAAAAAATCCTTCTATCAAGGTGGCCTAAATCAAAAAGAATGTTAGCTGACTTGAACATCAGCTGCTGCTTCGTGACCTTGATTGCGTTTAGATCACCTACATTCCCCCTGCTTCAGAAGAACCCACATTATGCTAATGACCCTACTTCCCAAAATATCTAACCCTCTCACATCTAGTTAAGCTAGTGCTGTTCCAAAAACATAGATCACCCAAATGCTCAGGTGCTTACAGAAAATTCACCCTTTCTAATAAGTCATTTTGGCTTGCCACTGCAAGTGTTCATGCATAAAACATACAAGCTAAACTCAAGAATTTATGTAAAAATATATGCCCCAGAATATTTTTCACAACTTAAAAATCATGTATTTTAAATTGAACACCCAATGTAATGTGGGAGCATAGCAGTTTTTAAGATGTAGTTAAATACTTTAAAGAATTATTTTTCTACCTGTGGCTTAGCTAATGCAATCTGTGTTACTTAACTTTCCAAAAGCTATTAAGTAAAAATTTAAAATGTCTTTCACTTTTACATCTAAAACTCAACTTTCTGCTCAAATGTAAACTCTCTGTGGGGATAGGAAATGCAATCTCAAAATGTAATCTGTTTTCTAGTCTTAAAAATCATCTGACAGCTCTCCAAATGCAAAGTACACACACATTTCAAAAGTTAACCTTCAGGAAGTATAAATAGAATAGAGAAGCACCTTGCTGTCTCATTGTGTGTTCAAATAGCGTAAATTGGTTCAAAATCTATTAAGATTAATCTTTGAAAACTAATACTCTGTGGTTCGAAGGTTACTGAGATAGTTTCCCTTCATACCTTGACATGTTTTATCATATCTCAAAAGTATCTTAAGGGTTCACATACTATCTGATGTTTATGTAGGTTATAGGCCCATTCCATTCATAGGCAACCCAAGCTATTTCTTGTCAGACAGAAACTGATAAAACTTCAGTAGTATTCAAGAACCTTTTCCAGCAAAGTAAATATCCCATTGCCATATAGTAGCATTAAAAAAAATGGTAGTCCAATGTATTATGAATGCCTATTTTCATAAACAGGCTTTTAGGTGAATGTGTAAGCACATAGTACACTTTCTGAAAGCTAGCTACTAACAAAGAAACATTTATCTCTTATAAGAGTGTCTTTAAGTGTACATCAATTCAAGAAAAATGATATGGCAGAAAAGTAGTTGTTAAATGAATGTGAGCAATAAAAGCAACCAATAGGAATAACTCAGGTTGCAAATATTTGTCTCAAGAATAGGATTTTGGCAGAATCCCCAGATTATAATTTCAACTCTCTATTCAAATTTGCGATCATAAAGAAATCCAAAAATGATAACATATTGTCTTTTTTTCCCTAATGAAACAGCCATATATTTGAGACATATTTTTGTCTGAAATGAAATAAGATTCTGATAGACCTGGAAAAACATGTGGACAAACAATTTGACTATTTTTAACATTGTTGTCTCTCATGAAATTAAGTTGATAATAAAACTCGTGGACTGTGCCTTCATGGAGGGGGTAGAGAGCATTTACTGGAAAGACAATTGCCACTGATATTTTTGAAATGCCTCAGAAACTTAGAAACAAAAACATTATTAAAATCTCTTCTCCAGGAAGTTTTGTTCTCATTCGTTAAAGTAATCCACCGTTAAACATTATTCCATTATTCTTGTCCTTAAACATTATCCACTCCTTCTTCTGGCGAAAGGCAAATGCTGCTCAGACAGGAATTCTTGAAGCCTGGTGTTCACATGGATAGGGGAATGTGTCTAGCCAACCATGTAAGGAAGGACCCTGCAGTGAGCCACAGCATAGACTGAAGAGATCAATTTCTTGTCTTCAAAAAACACATATTCTTGATGTTCACTGCAGGTGTCAGAAGCAAACTTCAGGGAGAGTGAGACTAAAACGATCTTCTAAGGAATGATAAGAAATATTTTGTTAACAATCATGTGAGATTGGAAAGTAGCACTCCTAGAAAAAGAATTTTGTGCTATCATATACCATCTGTTTAAAATAATGAAACCATTTTAGAAGTGAGAAATGTCAAGAAATGTCTTTTATTTGACTATTGTAAGTAATCCAAAAATTGTTTATGTCCAAATTACTAAGCAATATTGTATACACCTGGAGTCAGAGTATTATACACTGCTACACTATACCAGGTCTATAGGTAATGCATTTATATATTACATGCCTATCCAGTTAATGGTTTATGATTTCTTTTATGTAGTATTATTTTGAAATGTATTTAGGTATCGAAATGAAATGTTTTCAAAAGAAAGATCCGCTAAGCAAAAGAGAAAACTCCTATAGCAGGAGTTCCATTTGAGCTCCTTCCCTACTTGTCAGGGAAAACTAACAACAAATATATAAGTAAATAAACATTTAGCAAAAAAATGATAAAATCCACTGACCTTCTGGTAATCTTTTATTTAAGAGTATGAGGTTAAACAAACAAGAGAATATGAAGGAGGAAAATAAGATGGAGGAAAACAAAGTTTTCAGAAGTGCTTAATAGAACTATTGTATGCCAAATATCTACTCTATGGGAAAAGCAAATTTCACAATATTTTTATCAATTCTGTATTCACACATCTGATCAAGGTAACATCTTAAAATGGGTAGATGAAACAATGACATGAAAAAACAAAAAGAGAACCCAAAGATAAGTTGATATAAATGTCAATGTAATTCATCTAAAAATCTCATTTGTGTTGAGACTCTAATTCAGCAAGAAGTGTTAACTCTAGTTAAAAACAAATTAATCAAGTCTAGTATCACAGATTAGTAAATCAAGGCCCACCCAAGGTCATGTAGTTAATATGTGGCAGAATTGGGATTTTTATTATGCAGTACTAGAATTAGAAATCAATTAAAGTCCCTTGATAAAGATTGAGACTTTGTAAGCATCTTCCAGTTTGGTATAGAAATGGGTTAAACAATAAATGTTGATTAAGAAAAATACCTAGAAACCTCAGAAATACTACTTAAATTTCAAGGAAGATGAGTGCTGATTTATCCCACAATCTTTAACCAGATATCCCCTTTTAATTCCTATAACCTAAGATTTCATTTTTTCTTTCCATGAGATATTGCTTCCAGGGGAGTTTAAAAAGAAGGAAAGAACCTTTCAGATTACTAATTCTAAGCATGTAATATGCCCTCATGATAATTACACTTCTCTCCACTTTCTCCACTGCATTTCACCTGAATAGAGCTGGAACTAGATCTATAAGCAATCATAGTATATCCAATGAGAGATTCTTTATTGTTATTTTAATTAATTTTGTCACCCAGGCTGGAGTGCAGAGGTGTGATCATAGCTCATTATAACCTCAGAGTCCTGGGCTCAAGCCATCCTCCCACCTGGACCTCCCAAAGAGAGATTCTATTTTTAAATCTAGGATTAGGCATATCTACCCCTGGGTAGCTTTATGGTGAGTTGACCGGAAAAGTAAATTTCCTTTTTTCTTTTTTAAGGTTCTACCATTTTTTGAAACTAAATACATGTAACATAACAATTGAAGTAACAGTGAGGTAGGGGGAAAATATAGTGGCATTCTTTATTTTTATTTGTTAAATGAGGCAATCTGATTCACAAGAGGAAAATGTAAGGTCTTTATGAAATGCAGCAGTAGTACTCAAGGTAATTTGGATTTTATATTAGATATCACAGATGTTAAGTGCATGCCCAATAGGTAATAATCTATTTAGGGAATAAACAACTTCAGTCTGTTTTAAAAGTATTTATATGTTTTATTTTATGACTAAATATTATCATTGAGCTAAAATAATTTATACAGCTACAAACATGAAAACATTAACTGTGGATGTTATTCAAGCAAGTGCAAGTATCACCTGTCAGTTGGCTGTTATGAAAACAAATTATAATTAAAACAAACTTAAATTAATTCAATTTCTCTAAAATTCTTTGCAAATACAGTACAGCTATTTGAGAAATGAAAACTAATTTGACTTCCATTACTCATAATTAGCATTCGTTAATAAGGCAAGAACTTTTAAACAAGCTATAGCATCTCTGCCTCCAAGAGTAGAAGGACTGACTTTTATTACATTTAAAACATAATTGGTAGCTTAGATAACTTACCTAAAGCAATCCAGCATTATGAAATTTTGAAAAGAACTTAGCTGCTCTGGGCTGTAATCGTCCTGAGGAAAAACTGTCTACTTTCTGTTCCGAAATAGCCCACCCAAAGACTATCAAAAACTACTAACTGAAATGTTGTGATAATTTGAAGGCTTTCCTCTCTTATTTTTGTGTAAAAATCAACATGTAATAGAGAAGGAAAGTTTAGTCGGCTCTTTCAATTTTGCAAGTACGTGAAACATTCTTGTATACCTTCAGAGAATGAGGCTAGATGAGAAAAGGGTCATTTTATACCTAAGACGTGGTTAGAATTTAATTTCCTTTTAAAATTTATTTTGAGCAAAGGAAGCTTTACTTAAACACACTGTGTGATTCCACTGGATTGTCACAGACTTCCCTCATCTGTCCAATTGTTATGCTCACAGCATTCAGGAAACCCTGCTCGCCATCTCTCTTGTTCAGTTATGTCATTCTTCCTCTCTCTTCTTGTTCAAAGGCTCTTGAAATCTCTTTTCTTAATACAGATTTCTATGACGAAGAAATACAAAAGAAAGAAAGCTAATCTTTCTGCCCATAATTTTTTTCTCACTAGCACATTTCTACTATACAGCAAAACCACTCCTGGATTAGTGCTTGTACTTTAGCACTTTCCTATCAGTGCTTGCATAAAATGAGCTATAAATGCTTCATCCAAAATAGATGGTGACTTTTTAGGCTTTATATAACCACGTTCTTTTATATGTTAATCCATAAAAGTTCTCTTCATTTGAGATACCTTGAGATCAAGGACATTATCATTTTGAAATAATTCTGTGGATCCCATAGAAAATGTTCATGTGGCATAAAAAACAGCACGCTATAGAATTTGCACTAAATCTGCTCAGCACAATATCCAAAAGTTTGCAGAGACTTGGAGCTAAATTGGGTGAGCTGGTGATTATACTTGCTTTAAACCAACAGCAGAGATTCACTAGCCAAACGAAGTGAATGCCTCATGTTGTTAATGCATAGTTTTAAACAACAAAACTACAACAAATACACTTATCAAGTTCTATGTCAGTAAATTATAAAATCTAGAAGTTGAGAAGAAAGTCAAATATGTTGATTCTCTCACTGACCAGAATATAAAATACAGAATGAGAGGGTTTGAAAAAAGAAAAAAAAAAAAAAAGGAAATAAGAATGATTTTTAGGCTTTTCAGGGGCCATCCCACAATATTCTGTTAGATTTCAAAAAGCAGATATAATTAATTGCCCACAGACATTCATTTAATCAGGTGTTTTTCATCAAATGTCTCCCTAGAATTTAAAGCTGATTGCCGTCCTAAAATGCTATGATATGTACCACAGGCTCTGAAAGATCCATCTGGTATATGTAAGTCAATATGCATTTTGGAAGGCTCAAGGCATCTTCAAAAGTCAAAACCAACAATCTACTATCTGCAGTTTACAAACTAAATCGTGCTGGTATTTTTGCCTGCATTAGCCAATTTACCCTTCATTATAATGTAAACTAATAACTAGAGCCAATAGCTAGTTATTTCTCATTTTACAAATATAAATTGGGTCCAGAAAGGATAAGTAATTTGTCCAAAATTATATTTCCTAAGAATAGCAGGACTGGGATGTGAATTCAGAACCTGAGTATTTAGTCATTTTGCTCATCTGAATCTCACAAAGCTCTTGAACAAAACCTTATTCAACATGATTGGCACTAGAAGTTGATCACTTACTCTAAGAAATCAGTTAAGGTAAGAAAGTATCTTAAACAATTTACAGGACAGACAGACATGGAGAAAGAAATGGATATATTAACAGATTTATTTGTAGATATTTTCATATATGGCCAAACTTTTTCTTTGGTGGGTATCCTATTTTGTGCTCCCCACAAAGTACACGCTGAGATAAGTATAAAGCCCAAGTGACTCGTTTGAAAGTGGTCCCAGAAAGCACAACAAATAAAATAGGGAAGATGATTTAGAGAAGGGAAGAAAAGTCATCAAGGTATAGGTTTAGCTGTGAAAAGTAAAATTCAATCTCACTTGAAATTCTCTGAGGAACTGTGTGGTATTTCAAAACTATCCTAAAAATAATAACAAAAAGAAATTTTAAAAAGATAGAAAGCTGGCTGTATATTTATTCATTGATTTCCATGCCTCATTGAATCAGAGTTTTACTCGGGAACATTAAACCCCTAGCACTTTAGGTGGCCTTGGCGCTGGACTGAGCAAGCTTCTGTATCTCTAAGAGAAATGATCAGGCAGAGAGTCAAAGGAATGCAGGTGTGTGGCATGTCATGCTATAAAACTGCTGGGCACTGTCTCCTGAAAGTGCAGGTGAACACAGACAAGCTGTGGATGGAGCATGAAGTGTCAACAGTGTCTGCTACTACTATGAGCAGCAGAGGAGAGTTCCTGGTTGGAATTTCTCATCATTTTTCTTGCTTAACCCATAGCTCTTTCCTATTTTTGATAAATATAATTTTATATTCCCTTAAAATGAAGTAAGAAATTAAAGATACTTGGAAAGAAAAGTGTAGAATCCTTTAAGTGATTTATTTTTTCATACTTTTATAAACTTTCCCAAACCTTTACAACCATTTTACCCTCAACAAATTCTACAGAATGCTTTTCGGAAATGTTCTATAATAAATCTTCCTAACAACTCAAACAACAACTTTATTTCATTCTGCAATATTTCAACTGTATACAAAATAATTTCTTAAAAATAGATGTGACTCTTGGTAAATACACAATTTAGCTGGTTGGGTGGCTAAGGCAGATGAATCATCAAGATTTCTGCTTGCCTTGGACATCAGGTGCTATGTTTACCAATGAAGTTAAGACCATGGGCTAACCTTGTGGGGATTTTTTAAGTGGAAATTGCCACTGTTGCTGGTATTTACTGCTGCTGGGAATCTTACTCTCAGTCCCAGAAAAGGCTCATCATTATTTACATTTTACAAAATAAAATGCAAAGAAAAAATGATTCACTGTGTGGTCTAAAAAGGCCACACTATTGCCATGTACACTTACACCCAGGTCACCAGAAGGCACACCCATGGCTAATTGATGAGGCAAGTCACCCATTCATCGAAACAGTGAGGCAATGTGGTTAGAAAAACGTTAGATAATTAAATAAATAATTAAATATATTGATGTCATTAATCCATGTAATCACAGCCTTAAATAATGACTGAAATCTATTACTTTTGTAAGAATCAATCACAAATCCTAGCCAAAAATATAAAGTGGGCAAGCATGTCAGCCTTGCTGTCTTCTCCTTTCTTGATACTTCACTCATGTTTAGGCACTTTTGGCCCTTTGTCTGTCCCGCCTCAAATACTCCTCCTTCCATCATATGGAATAATTGCTAGGAAGCAGGCACTTATTTCAGGACTTCATTTCTAGGTTCCATTTGCATCAAAATGGGGTTGTATGACTAGTTTTTAATGGGATAAAATGGCTGGAAGCAAAGTATATTATTTAATGGTCCAGATATTTGAAAAATGAGCATGCCTTCTCCCTTCTCTTTTACTATCTATTGGCTGCATATCAAAGCCTAGTGTGTCCTGGAAGATAACATGACTTCTGGCAGCCTGGTCTCTGAATGTCTGAATGAATTGATCGTGACTCTTTTCTAGCCCCAGTCTCTGAACTGGAACTACCTTAGACTGTTTAGCTACAGAGAAAAAGAAGGATTTCTGGAGTCTAGGTTTGAAACAATGCTGTGTGCTTCCCCAAACCATGTCATTTTCCTGGTCATACAAGAAGACTATAATGCCTAGCCTCTCCTATTTTTATATTGGGTAGATATTTCTGCATTCTGGCTAATGGAATTTGGGTATAATTGACATATACTATTTCCAGACTCAGCCAGAAAGCTTCTTCCACAATCCTGCATTCTCACTACTAGTCTCCTGCAGTCTCCTGGAGCTGCATGCTGAAGATGGAAGGCTAGGTCTTGAACTGATTAGGTGGGGCAGCTTACATTGACTGGGACATGACTCATGACAGGCATCAGAGTGTTCATTGAACACATTTGGTAAACTATCACCTATAGCCTGTTCCTGCAGAACTTGATCTAAGGGAAGAGATTAGAAAACAAAGCCATTAATGTATATGTTGGTTGCTTCTGTTGTGTTTGGTAATATGTTGCAAGAAAGAGATAGACTAAGAATAAAGTGGCTAAGTTTGCAAGCAGAAATAAATGAGAATGAGAACCTACAATTTTTGAGCCTTGCTAACCCCTTCTAGATCCCAAAGTGTAATAAATAAAATTGAGGAAAGTCTCTGACCCAGTGAAACTTTTCAGTTGAACAGAGTGACTCAGCTTTGTGCCCAAATTCAGTTGAGGGATCCATCCTTCCTAAAATTCCTGAGAGCCTCAATAGAGCTGGCATTAAGCATAGAGTCAGAGACTTGAATGAGGAATTAAAAGAATGAGTATCTTTGTGAACTACATCCCAGAAAGAACTTTAGGTGTGGCTACTAGGCCATATAAATGACAAGAAAGATAGATTAGAAGATACTGTTTGTGACAAAACTATTATTTTAAAATAAGAAATAATGAGCTTAGTCTAAAACATTGGAGGATTTGGGGGTAGTGTTAACCATTAGCAGACTAAGAGGCAGTCTGCAAAACCTGTGCAGTCCTCACAGAAGGCAGAGCCAGGCACCCCCTAGGAGAGTTTCTTGCAGAGAGTGGAATTAGCATCTAATCAATAAACTTCTCCCTCTTACAAAGTACATAGTCTTTACAATGTTCATCAAGCAAGTTTTAGAATTTTTCTATGCCAGCTTCTGTTACATGGAGCCCATTTCTTACCTTTTCACATGACAATGTTGTCATGCTATTGGGTTTTAGGGATAGAACCAGATAAAAAGTCTTTTCAGGTTATAGGATGCTGACCCAATGAAAAAGACAACACATCATCAGTAGATTCTAGACTTTGAGTTGGAGGCAGTGACTGAATGAATTTTGTCCACCTCAATGGAGAGTTCATTAATGTTTTCTATGTGTAGAAGTAAGAGTGAAGTAGTTATTTCACATTGGAAGTACAGACTTTGGCAGAGAAAATGCTATGTGTTCACCAAAAGCAACTTTCTTGACTTTCAAGAAGAGTACATTTTTCATACATTATGTTGATTAGTTTGAGGTTCTATGATTGAATCCTGGCCATCTGAGTATTCCTGTGAGTAAAAGTGATGTATGCCAGTTTCACACATGGTCAAAAAAACATCTGTATGATCATCTATTCTCTTTTTTCCCTTTTGCAGAGATGTTAGAAGCCAGTTCTTGAGAATGGCAGGACCACCTGGTGGACATAACCTGGGTCGGTGAATGACTGCATGGAGCAGGGTCCTATCTGTCAAGACATCAGATTATGATGTAAGCAATAAACATGTATTTTGTTAACTCATTAGATTTGGGAATCGATTGGTACAACAGTGTATTAGTTTCCTAGGACTGACATTATAAATGACCACAAACTCAGTGGCTTAAAAAAAACAGAAATTTATCCTATCACAGATCTGGAGGCCAGAAATATGAAAGCAAGGAGTTTGGCAGGGTCATGGTCCTTCCAAAGAGGGACACTCTAGGGAAGGGTCCTTCCTTGCCTCTTTCAGTTTCTGGCGGCTGCTAGCAATTCTTGGCATTTGTTGGCTTGCAGATGCATCAGTCCTATCTCTTCCTCCTTTTTCACATTGACTTCTCCCCTGTTTCTGTGTGTGCATCTCAAATATTCCTCTGCTTTTCTAGAAGACACTTGCCATTGGACACTTTTTCCAATGACACTTGCCATTGGATTTAGGCTCCCCCAATTCAACACACTAGGAGCATTTAGCTTATTCAGTTCATTGAGCTCTCAAGCTATTCTACACTTTTCTCTCAGAAAAATAACTCTCCAAAACAGAAGTCAATGTTTCACAAATTGTAGTAACCAAAATGATTTTAGATGCTATACATGTGAATATTAATAATTACATTTGTCATTTTAAGGTTCATTCCTAATTATATAAAGTTTTGCATTTAAATAGATATATTATAAAAGACAAAAATGTTCAATAATTGAAAAAAAAAAACTTCTATCTATTGGTAAGCAGTAGAGAAGCTTCCTGAAAGTAAAGGGGCTTTCCTGTATCCTTAAAATCATGATGTTGGGAGGCTGATGACACTGAAGAAGATGAAAGGTGGTCTCTGATACTAGGAATTAGATATTGAGGAACACGACAATTGCCCAGGCAGCCTCCAAGTTTGGACAAATTATATCAAGTAGTGACTGGCTTTGTGAAAAACTGCAAAGCTTCCAACTACATGCTCATTTTGGAAAGATCAGTAGGTCACACTCTTCCTTCAGAGTGTGTCCGTAAAAGATAACTTCTTCAGTCACTGAATATCAATGATGATAGAAATTAAAACACAGAAATAAGTACATATCAGAAGTCGCAATACTGAAGAACCACACTGAGCATGATGTTGGATCAAATGCAAAGCTTTGTGTGCGCGCACACACACACACACACAAATTTAGACTAACAGGACTTGTGTTCCTTATGCTGGCCCATCAAAATAAGAGAAAAAAAGACAACAACATAAATTAAGAAGTTATTTGACAGAGGATTCTTTGACTCAATAGTAATTAATTTAGTAATTAATTACTGAATTGTAATTAATTATATTTAATTAAACAATAAATTAAAAGCCATTTGAACACAGACATGACAACTAGTTTCATAAAAATCCTCTCCAAAAGAAAATGTTCAAGGACTTCATCATAGTCTCTATTATACTTAGCATTTTTGGCAGCATATTCACCATGGATATCTCACCAGACATGAATCCTATCAAAATTTATGTAAATTAATATCAATTTTAAATTGAATGTAATTTGAACAAATATATTTTTGGCTTATTGTAAAGATATGAAATTAAGGCATCAAATAGCAGCACTAAGTCTCATTCTTATAAATAGCTTATGGCCCAAATCTTCCTAAAGTCAACAGAAAGGAAAGACAATTAGCACGTTACTGATATTAATGTTCATTCTGTTCTTATTTCCAAAGCTATTTTATTTGCTAATTACACTTTGATTAATGGTTCAGTCTAGGTTTGTAATATCTCCCTTTTAAATGCATTAAATACCAAAAATATGCTAATTTGAGAATAGGATTATCAACTGAAAAATAGTAGTGGGTTTACTACATCTTCTCATCTATTTTGACCCTTAAAAAATAAATCTCTCTTCACACTGCTCTGGACATTAACTGCAAGTCAGATATATATTAAATGAGTTTCCTCTCATCTTATTTCCCATTTTATTTTAGTACATAATTTACTTTCTTTGACAGTATTTTAAAAAATCAACCTGGTTAATAATAAGATTGCAATTTGGTGGCTTCTAGACAATAACTTTACATTTTCTCTGTTATTCTCTCTGGTTAAAATTTAAAACCTTGTTAAAACAAATATTTTAATTCAGTCAGGCTTGGGTGGGGCCAGTCATTATACATTTCTAATACTCTCCTTTTTGATGACAGTGCTGCTGGTCTGTGGACCAGACTTTGAATAGCAAATTGCAGTCACATCAGGTAAATGTTCAATTTTCATTTTATTAAATTTATACTGACTTCAATGACTATAAAGCCGTATACTATTAACCTAAAATGACAATATTCAAAAAGAAAAAAAAATTACACAAAGGGAAGTACACACAGAAATAGGATAATTTTAAATGTGTTAAACCCCTTTTATACTCTTTAAATATGTTTTGCATATTGTAACTGTGCAACAAGCTAGTTCAGTAGTCAACACTTCTCAACTCTACTAGCAATTCACAAACTATGCTAACACTCAACCACAAGGTTTCCTTGTATCTTGCTCATTTATTGATTTTTCATATTTTCAGTGTCCACACGTAATCTTGGCAGCCTAGCAAGACCTGATCTCTGATTTCACAGCCATATGCCACTTAAGTAATAGCAGAGTTTGCTTGCACACATGGAAACATGAGCATTCTTAAAAGTATCTCTCTTGGGGTCTCACCAAAAGGGGCCAATTTTTCGATATCATTGTTCAAACCTAACTTGGATGAATATCCAACTGATCTCCTGTAGTGTATTCATTTATCTTTGCCACAATGTTATCCATAAAGATCACCTATTGAATAAATGACTTATCAAAAAAAGGAACTTATTGGAAACTAGTCTAAAAATTCACCTGAAGAAATTATTTATTTGTTTGTTTATTTATTTATTTATTTATTTATGTATTGAGACAGAGTCTCACTCTTGTCGCCCAGGCTGGAGTGCAATGGCGTGATCTCGGTTCACTGCAACCTCCGCCTCCTGGGCTCAAGCGATTCTCCTGCCTCAACCTCCCAAGCAGCTGGGATTACGGGCACCTACCACCACGCCCAGCTAATTTTTGTATTTTTAGTAGAGACAGGGTTTCGCCATGTTGGTCAGGCTGGTCTCGAACTCCTGACCTCAGGTGATCCACCTGCCTCAGCCTCCCAAATTGCTGGGATTACAGGCGTGAGCCACCGTGCCCGGCCGAAATTATGTTATTTATAAAAATTCAAAATTTTATTCATTGTTACCTGCATGTACATGTACAGACACACACATATAAAACAGGTTTATAGATAGAGAACTTAAAGAGCCCAGTGAGAAAATTAAACTGTTAATAACAGAAATGTTGAAAAGAAGCATTGAACAACCCTGGCATTTTCTACATAATATGTTCTTGTACCTGATAATAATATTAATAATATGCTTACTTGGAGACAGTATGGCATAAGTTACAAATATGTGTACTGAAATCAGAGGGCCTTAGTTTGAGTCCCAGTTCTTTTGTTCTATAATCATGTGAATTAGGATGCTTTACTTAACCATTCTGAGTCTCAGTTTCTTTACAATAGCTTCTGCTTTAAAAAATTACATTAACTTTTGTTGCATAGCAGAATCACTAAATCACACAGGCATAGATGAAGAAGCGTTATTTTCTCACTCATCACTGTGTGAGTTTGCAGGTTAGCTGGGGGTATCTATCTTGTAGATTAAGTCCAGGTCAGTTCCATATGTAGCCTTCTGGGACCTGGGTTAGAAGGACAGTGATTACCTGGAGACATGTTTTTCTCATAATACAGTTCGCAAGCTTCCAGGGGATTGAAGAGTGAAATGTACTGTTTTTTAGTGACTCAAGTTCGATACAACAATGTCATTTCAGCTCACATTTTATTGGCCAAACCAAGTCATATGCCAAGCCCAACATCAAGGAGATGTGGAAGGAAACTCCTCCTCATGAGGTAGTAAGGGGAAATCGTTAAGGTGGTAAGGCAGTAATCATTATCTAAACAATAATCTAACCTTTACCAATGTCTTGTGAGGGATTTAAACTGCACTTCAAATGCTTAGATAGGGATGTATAGTAAGTATTCCATGAATGCTTAGAGAAGAGAGATATTTAGTGTAACTATGAGTCAGAACCTGGTTTGGTTGTTCACCAGCCGTTTCCCTTTTGTTCTTGTGCACATAGCTTGATTGCATTTCCATTTCTCTTTTATTTAGATGCAGCCATTTATTTGAGTTCTGGCCAATGGAAAGTGAACAGACATGATATACTGGACTCAGCCTGGCTCACAAAAATCCCCCTACCAATCTCCCATGCTCTCTCTTTCTCATCTGCAGGCTTGAAACAGAGGTCCTAGTGGAAGACCGGGAGGCTCCAGTTCAGAGTGTCCAGCTAGATTTTTGTGATGATGGAAATGTTTTACAACTTTACACATCAATAAAATAGTTAGTAGGCAAATGAAGCTACTGAATACTTCAAATGTGGCTTCTGCAGCTGAGAAGCTGAATTTTTCATTTTAATTAATATCTTCATATGGTTAATGGCTACCATGTTGTACTGGGCAGTTCTGAGGAAGGCAAAGACACTAGATAGATGGAGTCTGAAATGTTGCATGCCAATCATTTAATTGAACTGTGATATGAGCTAGAAATGAAATTCTACTTTGCTAAATTACTGAGATTTGGAGGTTGTTTCACGGAACTGTTAGACTACTCCAACTAATAAGGGGGCTGTAAGTAACAGAATTACGTGTTCAGGCTTTAGCATGAGACAGAAAAAGGTTTCGATCCTGGCTCCACATTTAGTAACTACGTAGCATTGGGCCAGTTACTTAGCTATCTCCTTTGCCTATTAAAAGAAAATATTACCAGAACCTACCTAATATGGTTATGTAGGGATTAAATAACACATTGCTCTTACAATAACATATGAAGCATAGTAAAAGCCTAAAAATAGCAGTTACAATTGTTGCTAAATAGTTGAATAGCTGAAAATATACAATTCATAAGGGTCACCCCCAATCTCTCCTTACCTTAATGAAATATTTACCATAGTTTTGTATGTGAGAACAAGGATTGAGGCAAGTCATGACTTTAGTCAAATAGATTTGGACAGGATGCATTATAGCAGTATAAAACCACATTTTAGTATTAAGCCTGGGACTTTAATAAACTGCATGGAAACAGAGAAATAAAAAGAATCCAATCTATGTTATAAAAATGATTAAAGGGAGGGAATGCCTTAAAGAGGCATACTAATTAATAATAATAAAATTTAAAACCATAGTTGAAAACATACTCAAAAGGAAATAATGTAGCATGAAAATTCTAAAGAGATGTGTTTGGTAGAAGAATAGTTTTCTGCTAACCCCACCAAGCTACCTTGACTATGATTTGTTTGGGATCCTCATGATTAGGGAAAACACAAGTGTGTGTGGATGTCCATGCAGGTGCTGAGAGAAGAAAGAGTGGGTATGGAGAGCGAGTGGGTAGTAGAACCCTTACCCTAAATAAAAAGCAAATTATTGTGGAAGTATAAAATTTTCATAATAATTTAACAAATTACCACCAGGGCAATGTCATATGCATTTTAAAGCAACATTTATCATCAATTTAGTAATGCCTTATTTCATCTAATTAAAACAGAGCTTAATACATTTTATGATGGAAATTTATACCAGGAAATGATACAATTTAAAATCATATTTATTATGTTTTAAAGCAAGTGACTTATTTTAGGACGGAATAGATCAACTCATTCCAAGCGATAACTTTCTCCGGTTTCAGTTACATTGTTAAAACTTGAAAAATTATCAGGAATTTCTCTCTCATGGTGATATTTAATTTGAGTAAGGCCTTTCACATTTGGTCTGATTGGCATATAAATCAAGAACAAATATTTCTTAAATGCTTATTTAAAGTACTCATTTGCCAATTTTTGAAATATAACTCAAATGTTATGGAAATGAAAATTAATGTTCTACCCATATATTTCCTAGAACTTCTTAATTTAGGGCAATTTTTGTTTGCTGATTTGTTTTGGTTTTTTTGAGCCCATTTGTCCATATCAGAAAAAATAATTTTAGATTATCATCTCCCTTAGATAATCTCATCTAGTCCAATGGCTTTAAATACAACCAATAAGTCAATGACTTCCAAACCTCTGTCTCTATCTCCCTCCTTGACTGTTTAAGTCCACTTTTCTAGGATAACAAATAAATAGAACATAGTGGATTTCAGCAACATGTGTTTCTTGTGCGCAGCACTCCAGTGCTACAACTCCAATGGCCTTGACTCAAACAGCTCAGTGTCATGTGTCTTCTCATCTCAGATACCAGGCTTAAGGATCAGAGAATCACTGGAACTTACCACTTTCATGGTGCAGGGCAAGAAAAAGGGGCCAAACTAAAACATGCAAGCCAATTTAAAGCTTTTTCTTACACACAGCAAATGTCAAGTTTGCTCATATTCTATTACCCAAAGCCATTCGTGTGGGCTAGGAAGCACATTCTGTATATAAATGTGGCAAGGGAGGGAAGGGGACAAATACTCGTGAACAAATAATGCCAGCTACAGCACTACGCTTTTTCTGAACTCAAGGTTCATACGGACATTAGAGCTGCTTGATAACTCCACCTGCATGTTTACCAAACATTTTGCCCTTACCATGTCCAAAATTGAAACTTTGATTTCCAGTGCCCCCTCGAAGCTGCAATTCACTGACCTGTCTTTCCTAGCACAGTAAATTTCATTATTATCCAGTCTATGTTCCCAAGCACTATACCCTAGCAGTGTATCCTATCAGTAAAGGCTAGTATTTACCGAGTCAAATCTGGGCACTGGATTGCTTATTATACTGGAGGAAAGTCGTGTTTTTATATAATTTTAAACCTTTGTATTATGAAAACTTTCAATTATATATAAAGTAGACGGAATAGTATAATGAATTCTATGTGCCCAACTTTAATGACTATCAAATTCATGGCTAATCGTGTTTCACTAAACCTCATTCACTTTACCTCCCCAACAGCTTTTTAAACAAATTCCAGATATCACATCATTTCATCATTGGTATTATACTATAAAAAGAATAATATTTTTAAATCATCAAACAAATCACCATATGCTCCTGGTACCCTGAAATAGGTTCCCTTTGCTGCTGGAATGAAGTCTAATTTCTCTGATACCCATAGTATCAGCCCACACCTACCTCTCTACACCCTTTTCTCTCATGCTGCTATCACCTTCATCCAATAAGCCCTGAAACACTGAAATTTCTGGTCATCTAGTGTTCCTTTTGCCACCAAAGCTCTGCCACGCCATCTTCACGTGGTTATATTCATTTTATTATTTAGGAACAAGCTTAAATGCTGACGTCTCAGAAGGACATTCATTGACCATCAGTCTTAATGATCAATATGATTTGTGGCTATTTTTTAGCTTATTATCTGCTGTCTGTTCACTCCACTAGAATCTGAACATCTTGAGAGAGAGTTAGTGTTTTTTACAATCACATCTTTATGTCTAGAACAGTGCTCTTTTGATAGCATGTATTTAATAGATATTTATTATATGAATATTTTTGTTTGTACAGGTTGGTGAACTTTTACTACTTGGATCATAATCCTCAGTATTTTCATTTAAAGAGTTAAATCCATTTCACTAAGTTACGTGATTTCTAGAACTTACTATATATTCTTGCCTAAGAATTGGAATTACAGAAGACAAGCACAGAAATAGGGGAATGCTGTCTTGCCATGTTAAGATTAAATGCATTGATATGCTTGTGTTTCATTCAAATGAAGAATAAGGGGTGTGAGCTGGATTTGGGAATGCACAAGGCACTGAAGAGCAGTGAAAGGTAGATCCAAAATTCCTCCTGGGACATAATTTAAGACAGCTTGAAAGTAAAAATGAAAGATCAAAATGGTTTCAGTTCTTATTTCTGCTATTGTGACTTCTAGACATAAAAGTTCTAACACATCCAATGATTTTGTATGAATTTTTTGTTAGCTTATTTCTCAACATAAAACCACTGAGAATCATCATCTCTATCTAATTTTTGACCACATTTAAAGCAAATGGACAAGCAATAAAATAAAATATGCAAGCAATAAGCAGAAGGCAGCATACAAGGAGAGCTTATCAGTAAAGATTGCATCACCAAGATCAGATCTGTGGGTGCTGTTGTGGGGATGGTTAGTAAACGTTGTTAACATTCCCATTATCTCCCTCCAAATAATGCATAATGTGACAGTTTCTACAAATGCAGCCACTGTCACCACTTCCAGCCAGATTACTGCCCCTAAGCTGCTTGTCAAGAGAAATTTAGGAGTTACCAATGGTTAAAAGTATTTTAAACCAAAAATTTATTACCTAGGGAGATTTTGTTTATGAATAAAGTTTCTTTCTACCACTTCAAGTGGATAAGAAGACAGAAAGAAAATAAATTGTGCTTGACATTAAAACTAGAGAAGCTAGAGAGAACCGGGACATCCCTTGCAGATAACTTCAGCGTAAGTCAAAGGAAAACAAGGAGAAAACTTGTAAAGCTGAGGCAATTTACCAGTTTCCTTATCTTTCTGTTTTGTGTTTTACATATATAACAATGAGTTACTAAGGTAAATGTCATGTTAGGAAGAGAACACAATCATCATGATAGGAAGACCAATGTATCTGGTACAATAATTTCAAACTTAATTATGAAAAAATGTAGTTTTTATTTTCTACAACTCAGTCTAATTTAACCCTAACTCCATTCTGCTCAGGAGAACAGAAACATAATTTGCCACTTCAAAGCAGTCTAGAGGATTCCTCTTTCCTTTCCCTTTCTTCCTTGTATTGTATATAAATGCCAAAGTCACTGAGGTGAAATGTGACATGAGGTGAAAGGTGGCATCTCGTCCTTCATCACTACATGCCTATCGTGACATGGAGGACTAAATATATATCCTCCATCTACTTTCTGGAATTAATACCTTCATGATTATGTCAATTGAGGTGTACAGTTCTCATGTGGTCTTTTATATTATTCAGGCCACATATGCTACTGCAACTCTCCTCTAAGTTGACTGGCAAAGCTATGCCAACCTTATCCAGAAAAACTATCTGTCTATACTGTAAGTCTTTTTGGTGCATGCAGAACTGATTTAGCCATTTCATTTTATCCTCTACTGCCAAGAAGGAACATAGAACGTCAGCAGCACAGATTTTATCTAACTGCAGATCTCTAAAATTATTAAGGGATTCCACTTTGTCCCCATCAGTTTAGAGTTAACTCAAGTAAGAGAGGAGAGAGTAAGAAACCCATACCAGTCTCTGGATTGCTAAACTCCTTCCTTCAGATGTCATGATCTTTCTCCAGTCTCTGTTCTAGTGTAGTTTGGGAAAGAACTCCTTGTGTGTGATCATGTTTGTTTGCTTGTTTTTCTCAAATCTTGTTGTCTATTACCTGAGAACCACTTCAAATGTAAAAGGCAAGAATTTTAGGTCTATGCCTTTGTTCTGATGTTTTCCTCAGACTGTCCTCCCCTAAAATAATGAATGCTTTCTTGTGTTGCTGCCTGGAATAAGGAAGGAAAGTACCTAGTAACACAAGGAGATGTAATGTTTAATACTTTAACGCTTTGCAATACTAGTCATCAATAATAAGTTTTCCAGACTTAATCATTTAACTAATGACATCTTAGTATTAGCCTTTATGTTACATGTCTATAAAACGTCTTATAAAGATGTAGTTTGAATTTGCTTCATGTTATATTCTCCTTTTGTTTATTTGGGAAAATAACATCTACTAATTTAAAATTTGTCACATCCAAAATTTGTGCTATAATAGTATAGTGGTAAATGATGGTGTATCAGGATTCTCTCTTAACTATTACTGATATGTTTAATTTATAGAATGGAAAGAGTTTAAGAGCTTAAAGAAGGAATCTTGTTATTTCTTTCAAGATATATCAGTAATATTTATTCATGAATAACCACTTGTTCTAAAATTTAAATGAAACTGAAAATTATTCAGAATATTGTAGCTGAGGCAATTATCAAAGCTGTTTTATACCAATTACGATTTTTATAGACAAGCTAGCACAGGCTATTGTGCTCCTTGCCATGCAGAATTCAAAAACTGAAGATGAAATTATTTTGCAAATTTGTAATAAGAGTAATCCAGAACATGAGTATTTAGAATTTTGTTGATTTATAATTTTCAAGGTCACTTTCAGTCTCAAGCTCATTATGCTCACTAGCAACTCCATGAAATATGCACAATGATGTATTTTTATTTAAATGATAAGCAATTAGATTCAGAAGAGGTAAAATATTTACTTGAGGTCATGAGTCACAGATATTCAAAAGTAGGGGTAGCACTACATGATCTGAAAAATAACCCAATAGTTTTTCTACTTATTATCCCCTTTGAAATTATGTTTGAAAATCGGGATGAACGTTTTAACTGTATTTAGAGATGGGTTCTTTATATTAGCAGCACAATGTAATTAAGCATTCTTATGAAAGTTATGACGGGCCTCACAGATTGTAATTTGTAAGGCTTCTATAGATTGTCTTGTTTTCTGAGTTATGTGTTATGCCAGAATATTTTAAACAAAATATAGTTTGCTCTAATAATTCTTCCACAGTCTTATTTACATTACTAAAATGCTTACTAATGCATTTTTTGATATTTTGCACAGATAAACATATACCTAGTTCTTTCCTGAAATACCAGAAATTGCAAGCTTGTCAAATTGTGATTAATGAGGATTTACTGGATATCAACATATGAGTCTTCGGTAAATAATGTTTATTCTTTTTAACTGAGTTGCATTATTCAACAATGAAGAACAGAGGAATGATAAATAACATGCTAACATGATAGAGATTTGAGTGAATGTTTTGTCTTCACAGATCTTCAACGATTTGAACAAATTCAGAATTCATTACAGCAGTTTTTCACATAAAACTAAAGAAAAAAAAAGATCAGTTCAATTTCTATGAGCCAGATATTGGAATTACTTGAAACAGGCTCGCAGTAGCTGTTCTCTGGGGAGAATAGTTGTTAACTCAATAGAATCAAGTCCTGAGATGGAGGGGGAGAAAAACAAACCAATCAAGGCTAATGGTTCCTGATGAACCCAGATTAAACACAGAGATTGGTCTGGTTTAAATATACTCAAGGGAACAGTCCTTCAGATAAGAGTATCAATTTTCACTCTGGGTCAATAGGATGAAGAGTGTGTGGTTAAAAATCAGATATTGCAAATGTATACAGCTTGAGTCAGGATGCCTGTTGGGGGGAAAAGAACACTTGGCAATCAGAAAAAAACCTGAAAGTACATGAAGAATTATGATGAATATAGTCAAATAAAAAATATTAAATTTAACAAGATAATTTTTAAAATACTTAAAAATAAACATGCAGAAATCAGTAACTTGTATATATATATATATCTAAATATCTTAGAAAATTAAAAAGAACTGTAATTATGAACAACATAAACATACTTATGCATAATATTTAGGATTAAAGTGAAGAAAACTTCAGCAGTATTGAATAATATAAGCACTTGAATAAAGAGATATTACCATACGTAAGTTTAAATATTGTAAAGATTTAAGACATTTCTACAGATTAATTTTTAGATTTAAAGCAAATCTAATCAAAATCCCAACTTTTTACTTATAAAATAATACAAAAATTTAATTTATCAAAGCACGTATTGAAAAAAGGCAAATAAGAGATTTTACCATAAGGATGTTCAATGCAGCATCGTTTAAAACAGAGAAAGATGTAATTGTTTACATAATAAATTACACTGCATCTGAAGGTTATGATTTTGTAGGCAAGTTGTTTTCTAACAATAATTTTTTAGATAAGTTACAAAAATGGTATGTATGTTATAATGATTTTTATTTTGAAAATACTCTGGAAATATAGTTATATATATTTTTACATACAGGGAAAAAAAAAAGTTTGAAACTCTCACTGCTCTTACCTAGGGGCAGATAAATCTCCCAAGACGGGAATGAAGAGGGCAATTCCACGATCTTATTTGAGGAACCCTCCTTGAGCAAACTCCACCTTTCATAACTCCCCACCTGCACGCCCACCCCGCCCCATGTATTGCTGTGTTCGTGTTTTTCTCTTCAATCTGATTCTTGATAATTTTTTCAAGGGAATAATTATAATTTTTTCTCACTGCTTTTATCAACATGTTTATGTATATGTATGCATTTATCCATTTTATAATACCTTCCATTGCTAAGGTTTTGAAGCTGAAAAGGAAAGCTACAGTATGCATTTATTCTGTAATCTTGAAACAAAACTGGAGACATTTTGGCAATGGCAGCCAAGACTGCCTTATCTCTGTGTTTGCAGTGTTCATGATTGGGTGATGGAATTATGAATGCTTTTCATTTTCTTTGAGTAAATCCATGCTATCCAAATTGTTCATTCTTGGCATATATTGTTTTACAATCCTAAAATCTATACTATTTGTTTCTGTTTTTAATATCCCTAACAATATCTGGTAAAATGAAGAAAAATTAAAAGTATTTTTGAAATACTTTCATTTTTATTGTCTTGGATCACTTAGAGAAAGAAAGTGGACATTTTTCTAGTAAGAAATACACTTAAACAAGTTTGAATTAAACTCAAGTATTTAAGACTGACTTACTGTTCACCTGAATTCCATTTTATCAACCCTTTTATGTATCCTAGTTTAATATATGTAGAGGACATGTTTTCAACTCTCTAAAAAAAATTTCCACAGAGATTGTGTTAAGTGCACATGGTATTAGAGGATAACCTCTTTGAGAATAAACACTGTGCTAAATGCATTTTTGTATCCTTCCTTGTGGCTAGCATAGGGCCTTACACAAGTACACAATGAAACACACAAGTAGTTAAGACTGACTTAAGATCCACTTCAACCCCATTTTATCAATCATATCCTAGTTTGATATGTTTAGAGGATATGTTTTAAATTATCTAAAAATATTTTAAAGATGTCTGAAAATATTCTATATAATTATGTTGAAAATAATAAATTTGAGATATACATTGCTCTTATTTATTATAAACTCTCTGGTTTATTATCTTAAAAAAAAAAAACTCTGTGAGGATATACATATGCTTCCATGAATCATTATATGCTTGAGATCTAACTGATCCCATTATTTGACTTTTTACTTTTAGGAATATTCTCCTATCATTATTTCAGGAAGGAGAATGACCTTGACCTTATAAGCATAGAGAATCAAGTAGAACTGACTAGCATGTAGTGCTACTGTCTTTTTACGTGTTGAAAAGATACGCACTTTTTTTAGTCCCCAAAAGGGGTCAAAATAAATGTGGCAAGCTGGTTATTGGTCTCAGATTAGAGTCATATCTTCCCAAGGGGCATTCAAACTAGACCGTTAAGAAAAATGGGTTACTGGGACAAAAATTATCATAAGATGATATACACCTACATAGGATTCCAAGGGACTTCTGTGTTTTATTAGAGCTCTGAAAATATGCAATATGAATGAACTAGAACCTGTAACCTATCCTCTATTTATTTTGTTGAACTGAGTTTACTAAAAAAATTAAAAGTTTGTGTCTGCTGAAAATATGTACATTCTACATAGGGTTCCAGCAAGTATGAGGAAAAAAAAAAAAATCTAATTTGACTGGACCGCTGGTTGATTTCCTAAAGTCCCATTGCTTCCGATTTCTCAGTGATGACATACTTTCCTGCAATCAATATGCATCTCTTAATTTGTTTGCAGGAAAGTTGGCCTCTTTTGCCTTCTCAAATCACACTTTGTAATCAATGACTATGTTCTAAATGGAATTCAGAAATGTCTTTAGAAATCGAGGGCAGTTTCAATAAATTATTTTTAGCCTGCTCTCCTTCTAGGAACTTATTACTACCATAGCATAGCAGTGATTTTTCTTTCCTTACATCTGCAAACTAACACACATTCTACTACAATAGTCCAGGATTTACAGAGCAGCCACATACTATGAATAGATTTTGTTCAATAAAATCTATTCCCAATTCACTCTTGGAAACATGCCATATTTACATGATTCTTGTAATATTTCAAAACATAGAAATTAACACTTCAGTCACTTGGCCTATTAAATAAATTTTCAATATCTGCATGTGCAACAAAGTCTTACTTTTTAGGAAACTAAGAAACTTCTAATACTATTAAAACATCTAGGATGAGTAAGATACTCAGAGTTGGGATTTGAAGTCAAAATTAAATTACAGTAATAAGTAATAATTATACCTTAGAGTAAGCTATTTCATTTATATTTGAGTGATGGCTGTTCCAAAAAATATCTGTCTCAGAGACTGGTTAGTTCATGACACTATCATTTTATTTGAAGTACTATATATTCATACCATTTCAGTTAGCACTGGTGAGGTAAACCTCAGAAGCAGATGACCTGTGCAAGATCATCTGAGTATACATTTCTGAACTTGAATATTGCATCTTAAGAAGTCATTGTCCTTGATTTGTCTATTCTACAAAAATTTCTACCTATAAACAACAATAAATGCCAAAACCTTAAGGAGATTCTACATTAATGTTTAGCAAAAATACATTCAAATAGTTAATCCATTTGGACAAAATACACGAGTAAAGAAACAATCAAAGCCAAAAGCAGAGTAAAGATACTACCGGAACTGTTATTAAAGTTGTGGTTCAAGGCTATCGATAAGGTCACTTAACGTAGGTCATAGAGTTCACTAAGACTGAGACAAAGCTACAGAGCAGGTGCTGATGACGTATATTAATGGTTCATTCACTCACTGACAAACCCAATGCTATCTATGAACCATTGCTCACTGTGGGACTGTTCCTAGTCATGAGATACAGTAGCGAAAAACATAGACAAAGTCCTTCTCATACTGTCATGGCTCTTCCATTTTAGATGAAGCCAAGGAGAAGGAGGAGCTCCTCAACAGATAGATAGATAGATAGATAGAGAGAGAGAGAGAGAGAGAGATAGTTTAACTTAAGGTAGTGATAAGTGTTATGAGGAAAAGCAATGTATCACATTCTCAAACGACCATATTGTACCACATCTCTTGAAAATATACTTTAAAACGGCTTCAGTATAACATTGTTAGAATTTAAAAAACATCAAGAAAACAACTTTTCAGGGGATAATTCATATACATACTTATACAAGTAACTTCTCTGAACTTACTAGTAGCAGGATTAGTGTAAGACCTAGCATTTTCTTAATTCTAGGCTTGTGCTTAGATATATGCCTTAGCTTTCAGCTTTCATTAGCCATAGGTTACATTTAACTTTAAAGATTATAGTATTACCTCAAGAAGAGTATTAGAATAAAATTCAGTAAATGATGATTCTAGAGATTCAAGAGATCATGAGCAAATTCTAATCTCTTTGTGTTGGTTTCTTCCAACTAACAAATGTGGATAAGCTTTTTCAAATAAATATAGAGGAGTTTTGAGAATTTCTATCTGATTCAATTCCTAATATTCCAGCTATTGTGACAAGCATGGGGGTGCATCAAGGAAGACAAACACTAAATAATTCATTATACATATTAGAAAAGTGGAGACCTACCCATTTTTTTAGGGAAGATAAGCCACAATAAAATTTGAGCATACACTTGAAGAGTGAGCAAATATTAATGCATATACTAAGTAGCATATTTGAATTCTTTGAGGTTCCCTGGAAGAATGGCAATCAGTATTTGTCTAACAACAGTAGGGAAAGTCACACTATCATAATATCATATCAGAAGATATAGAACAATCCCCAAATCTCAAATAAATAATATATATGAAAATAAATGAAGTCTTGGTAGTTAATATGCTCCTCACTAAATTCCTGAATAAAATGTGGCCCAACCTATTAAAACTTTAGGGCATGGCTAAATCTTACAAGTATTTTCAGAACGAGTTATTAACCTTCTCCCTGTTTCCTCCTTAGTTTCTCATTTTTTATATTCTTCATTCTCTCCTTTCATTACAAACGCTCACACTAGTTACTAAACAGCATAGTCAAGATAAAGTGGCCCCTGAAATTATTCATCTTGCGCTGAAGTCATTGAGAACAGAGTGAATAAGTTGTAAGCAGTTGTCTCTCCAGAAGCCATGTAGTTATAAGAGAAAAGGTGAAATACTAATTTCTCTATGAACTTTGTTTTTAAAAATACATTTTTATAAATTGTATAAAGTTGATCATTACAGTAAAAAATGCCCTTTAATTTGACTTAAATATCAAGTTTTTGTGATGAATCCTTCTACACATATTATAGTGATAGAACAAAGAAATAAGATTTCCAGGGCTCACAATAGCTACATCAATTTTCCATTAAAAGCTTCAGAATTTAGCTGATCTCATTTAGTAATAACCTAATTAGTGAAGGTAAGGAAATAATAACATGCATCAATCTATTATCTTTTTTATATAAATTATATAATGAAATTAATTTACAGCCATAAGAATACAGGTTATAAATGACTCTGATAATGTGTTAACACACTAGAAACCCAATTGAACCTATAAGTACATATTTCTTCACTGAAATTGCTCAAAATCCATTCATCAAATTGTTTCATCTAAATTCATTTCCTACTGGTAAGGAGAAAAGGGGATAGAAGAAGAAAGATGAGAAAGGTAGGAATGAAGGAATTCCTGGTGTTATAGCCCTGTGCCAAATTTTAAGCTTTTCAAATACCTAACAGAAAAGATAAACCATCTAGTATGTTGTCATACTAAACACAACAAATGATGGCTCTTGTCCTCAGTTTCAATTAAATGCTAAGAAATACAATTCATGACCTTATTTTTTTTGTTTGTTTTCCTACAAGAGCTCCAAAGAGCCATTTCAAAATGATCGTTCTTTTTAAAGGTTGGCATTGTTCCTCTTATCACCCTTATTTGCATTTATATTTTAGAATAAGAATTTTATGATACAAAATCCTCAATATGCACCTGATGGCCTTTTGAATTCTCCCCAATAAACACTGGCATATCTACACACACACACACACACACACACACACACACACACAGTTCATCAGGCCATATGCCACAATTATTTTACCTTCTCAAAACTAATCTTTTTTTGTCATAAAGTCACTGGATTATTGTTTCTATATATTCTGAAATGACATCTACTGCATACCTCCTTAAATATTTTACTTTATATAGAAGTAGAGAGCAGAAGAGGAGGAATAGGAGAAGCACTGTGAAACTCTAAGTCAAAGACGGGTGTTTTGTTGTTGTTGTTTTGGTTGGTATGACATTTAATAAGTACAGGAAAATGAAAAATCTCTCCTTCAATAGAACATCCTACATAAGTAGCCACAGTGAACCTCTCCCTGATGACCCCTCAAGAAAGAACAATTGCCAAGTGTCTGTACATAGGCCAGAGGGACTAGCTCAACATTCAAATTATTTGAAATATGCATTATTTTAATATTCATGTAAAATTTTAATTTTACTTCCTTAAAACAATACCAACTTATTTTCACTTATTAAAAATTCCTGGTCAGGCACTGTGGCTCATGTCTGTAATCCCAGCACTTTGGGAGACTGAGGCGGGTGGATCACCTGAGGTCAGGAGTTTGAGAGCAGCCAGCTAACACGGTGAAACCCCATCTCTACTAAAAATACAAAAATTAGCCAGGCGTGGTGGCGGATGCCTATAATCCCAGGTACTCGGGAGGCTGAGGCAGGAGGATTGCTTGAACCCAGGGAGTTGGAGGTTGCAGTGAGCCGAGATCACGCCATTGCACCCCAGCCTGGGCGACAAGAGCAAAACTCCTTTTTAAAAATAAAAAAAATTCCAAACCTTCTGGTAATATTTCAGCCCCACACCACCATATGCTCCCAGAGGGATCCATAACCAACCATGAGATGCATAAGCAAAGGTGACCTTCTGGATGAGGTACACTGGCTTATAGAAAATTATTAAACGCATGCTATAATTGACCTTAAAAGGTTATATAATCAAACCACAGTTTCTAGGTAAGATTATATTTGGTCTAAACATAACAATCTAATTTCTGTTTGAAAATCTCCAGAAGGGGAGGTAACATATCTTAGCATATTTTAAATTATAGTGCTCAACAAAGTATTCAAATCTAAAAATTCTCTTTCTCAGTGAAAAGTCATCTATTCCTTTCCACCCTAGGTTGCAATGAAGGACAGCTATTAACTATTACTACATCATCATTATTATCTTTTAACATTAGAAGCTCAAGAAAGTTACATTTTGTTAAGAAAAAGCTGATTTTTACTCAGAACTGTGCAAGAGCTGTGAAATGATAATAGCAGTAAAAATAGCAATAGATTTGAAACTCCATCTACAATACCTCTGCAAGCTCAGGGGTACAGAGAAACTAAGGCATTGTCCCATCCAAGGTCATGCAGAATTTAAAAAAAAAAAAAAAAAGAGTCAATAGGAAGCCAATCCAGGAGTTTCAGTCTCCTGTTCTTACTGCTTCAATAGTCTCACCATCATTAAAGTTCTTTTTCATTCAGGTTAGACAGAGCCCTATGGGATTCATTCCCCCTTGTGTGTGTTGCTTGGCTGAGCCATACATTTCTATTGGCCCTATTGATTAGGCATCTGCTTCCTCTGTGAGGATAGTTTGCTCTTGTGGAACTGTGTTTAGCAGCTGTTACAGTTCAGATGAGTGTTGACAGGATGAAAATTAAATTAACACCCAATAACATTTTAACACCTGGTCCAACAACTGCAATATCATTGAATTTCACCTTTTCAAAATTGCTTCGGGAGTTAATTCATCCTTACTTTGACTTTGACCTGAGGAGACATTCCTGTAATTTTGCCACAAAAGACTCTCTCCTGACTGTTCATTTATAATTTCCATGAACCTCCCTCTGATCCATGTTTAGTGACTACATGGCCAGTTTTTGGAAAATACACAGAATAAATATCCTATTGGAAGATGTGCCACCCTCTTGATCACAGCTAAAGAATGAGCACAAACAAAAACATTAACCGAAAAGAAACTGTGTTTCACTGTAGCATAAGCCAGACTGATGGGCAAGTAACCATCTTACCAGAGAAAATGAACTCAGAAAGAATGCAGGTTTCACACACTTGTGACTTTCTCAGTCTTGATTGGCTTGTGAATAATGTTGGAAGGAGGATATAAAGCACTGTCTTGAAGCCAGTGGACTCCGAAGTCAGTCGGCCTGGTTGAAAACTTCACCTTGGCTGCTCCTTAAGCATATGACATTGTATAAAATACTTCAATCCTTAAGCCTCACTTTCTTCATAAAATGCAGCTAACAATGGTGTCTATTATGCGGGATTATTTTGATGATTATACAATCCATGTAAAACTCTTAAAGTGCTAGTGCCCGACAAGGTCCTAAGTCAGCCTAAGGTACCATATTATCTCACAGTCTCCCTGAACTGAAAGGGAGCTTTGAGATCATTTATCTTGCCCTCTCATTTTACATTAAGCAAGCACAAAGGGGTTCAGCAATTTCTCAAGGATGTTTATTTTGTAGTTAGAGCTGAGAAACAAACCCAGGTTTCCTCATCAGAACTTTTATTTTCTTTTTATAAGACTGCCAACTTCTATTTTAATACGCTATTTATTTAGAAAACATTCCGTGTCCGTGCTATGTAATTTATCCACTTAAGCTCCTTTTGTATTTCTCTTTCTCCTCTGGGAGGCGGAAATGGTGTTATTTGCTATTGGCCAGAGCTATTAAGAGGCATAGGCAATAAAAATATTATACTATCATTTGCTGTTTAGAATTCCTATCAGATGCTAGGTGCCCTGACAAAGATAAATATAACACAGTACCTAACTTACAAGAAAGCAAGGAAAAAATGGTATCACACCACCACATAAAAAATACAGTCTATTAACAATTGTTAGAAAATGATAACCCATTTTGTGGATTTTCCAGGATCATTATGTCTTTTCTTGTTTTTGTTGCCTTCAATTTTATTGCTAATTATATCTGTACTGAAGGAGGACTAGCAGAAGAGAGAACAGCATTTTTTAATTTGGGTAGCGTTGCACATATTAACAATGATTTTGGCAAATGTTTTGTATTTCTAAGATTGATATTTTAGGCTGTAATGAGATTTTAGGATTAACTGTAAATTGTATTTATCTATTTTTCCCACCTGCCTTTTCCCCAACAAAAAGTAATACAGACTCAAGAGTTTTTCCTTTTGTTTTATGATAGATTATCCACTCCCAACTTTTTTTCTTTTCATCCTAAACGTATGGTAGTGATAAAATAGGCACAATTTGCAAAATACAATTTGGCGGTGATAATTACCTTCATACATGATACTTTTAAAAAATAATTTTAATTATTTTAAATAAAACATCCCAATCCTTTATTATTAAACTTGTAAAATTCAATGTAAGCATTAGTTTCTCAGAAAAATGCCATTTTGTAAAATGAGGTATAATTTCATGAAAAAAAAAAAGTGACAGATGGGAGGGGCAGGTGTGAAGATTTTAACTATTCTAACCAGCTAGTATGAGAAAAGCAGTTCTCCAGAAGTACAAATCAAATGGTGGAAAGTATTGAATGTTTTCAAAATGTTATATAATTGCTTAATTGCCTCGCTCTCCTAAATGGTTCCCTGTGTCCCCTCAGGCAAATAAAGCCTTCATTACCCTAACTGTAGAAGGGATCTAATCACCCTGGGGAGAATATGCATATAATTTGAAATATATAAGCATTAATGATATAATAATGTGCTCAGCAACACATATATCACTGATTCCATCTATATTTCCCAGATAAAGGTATATGTATCTGGAGAAAGGTGTGTTTTTCACTAAAAATAATGAGAGCAGTAACAGTTTAAAAATATTTTTAGCTATCTAAGCATGCATTTAAAACAGGAAGAAAAGTTATGGTTCTCAAATTCTCATAGATATGATAGTGTATTTTATCAATCCTTTGCAGAACTAATTACTAAGCATCTAAAAATACTCCTACTAAAACTAATACATTCACACTATGATCAGGATTAATATTTTAGTGTTGTATGAAGAATGAGAAAAGATAATCTTTACAGACCTAAAACATGTTTGAGCAGTTTTAAGAGCCTTGGCAACCAGTGACACTTTGCTTTGGGATATTTTAATTATACTTTACTACAGTAAGATATGGTCAACTAGGGAAAAAATATTGTTTTCCTAGGAGAAAGAGAAGCCAAAAAAAAAAAAAAAAGTGGAATAGAAATCAGGAAAACTTCTCATCTATGTCATTGCCAATATATAGTTATCAAGTAATAATTCATAAAATCATAGAGCTAGAAGAAATCTTAGTATTCCATTCAGTCCACGCTCATGCCTCCTGGAAGTCAGTAGAAAATAAGAAAACAAAGGGAAAAACAACTATAGACTTTTGAATAAAAAACAGCAGCTCAGCCAGGCATGGTGGCTCATGTCTGTAATCCTAGCACTTTGGGAGGTCAAGGTGGGTGGATCACCTGAGGTAGGGAGTTTGAGAGCAGCCTGGCCAACACAGTGAAACCTTGTCTCTACTAAAAATACAAAAATTAGCTGTGTGTGGTGATGTGTGCCTGAAATGCCAGCTACTTGGGAGGCTGAGTCAGGAGAATCACTTGAACCTGGGAGGTGGAGGCTGAAGGAAGCTGAGATCATGCCACTGCACTCCAGCCTGGGCGACAGAGTGAAACTCTATCTCATACAAAACAAAACAAAAAACAAAACAAAACAAAAAAATCCAGCCACTCATCAGCCTCTGATACTATTTAAAAATGTTCATGATAATGTTGGCAACCAAAGCAGGTAGAGCTCCTTTTTACCACTTCATCAGACATAAAATTAACAGTAATAATAATTAATTAATTAATTAAAATACCAGAGAAACACAACCCAGAATATTGGGGATCATCTGATAGGAACACTTTATTTTACAGATAAGATGACCATCCCTGTAAATTATGGCATGTGTTCTCCATGGCTACACAGATAGAAAAAACAAGATGCAAATGGAGGGATATTACCTGGCAGGCCAACATACGTTTTAGGACACCAAGCTAGTAGTCAAGCTTGCTCTATTATTAGTTATTAGTTAACACTTAAGTGGTAGCAGAAACTAACAGGAGTCTGAAATTCTAGAACTTTTAGTTTATTTGCCAAAGGGAATCACGATCTCAGCCTCTAGGGCATCTCAGATAAATGGCATGGAAGTCATTTATTTTGATGTCTACCAGCCTGTCTTCCAGCACTCTAACCTGCTACAGATGACTGCTAATAACTATATCCAAATAAAAAAATGTTTGGAAGGGAAAGTTCAAATGTATAGATTTGGTACCAATATATATTAGCAGGAAAATTACATATATATATACACACACGCATACACATATATATATATCTCTGGTGGAAAATTAATCAAATAATCAAAATATTATTTAATACAGATATATATTGCTAATGTACTATTTGACATAACCTATGGTCATTATTGAAATTCTTTAGATATGTTCTTTGGGTATTCTATAAGAAGGTTAAGATTCATAATCTTTGTCACCATCTCAATAGATTTTTTATATATTTTTCTGATTTTACTTTTAATACAAACCACTATTAAGACAAGAAACAAGCCAACAAACAAATACGTTTCCCATGGTAACTGGAACTCATCCTCTCTACCACAGATCACCAAGAAAGCGAAGTGTATTCCATCTGCATGAGAATGGATGGAAGGCTAGAAATAGGCTAGAAATACCAAGAATATAATGTTCTGACCTAAGAACTCTGAGGTGAGAATGTTCTTCAAAACAGTCTTGACAGATACACATAATCAAGATGGCATGTTGCTGTGGCATACCATACCCACATCCATGTGAAACACAACATATAAAAGGGAAAAAAAAATGGAGAAAGACAGAGTCATTCTTTGGCTGATATCTTATACATTGCATCACCACCAAATGTTAAGTAAACAAGAAAGCAAATTTTAACTGGGGGCGGGGGGGATGTCCTTTATCTAGAGATTTTTATTTAAAGTTTTATTACAAACTGGAAAAAGAAATGTAATTATATTTGCTTTCAGAGATGGATCAGGCTTAATACATTTATACAAATGTAGCCTTCCTAAGAAAATAGATATTTAAGCTTTGGTTCCTGGGAGTTCCTAAAACTGAGGATGAAGTGAAATTGCCTTTGGAGTCAGTTACACACCGAGAATGAACTTCAAGATGAACTAAGGGAATAGGAAGAAAAAACAAATATAACCTATCACTGAAATTATATTGTTTACATAACTATAACCTTGTTATCTAATGAAAAATTTTATGAATTGAAATCTATTTGATTTATTTTAGTGATTATACTTAAAATACACAATTAGTCAAAACATTTCCCATCTGAGCTATTAGTATTTTGTAGAAAGAATGAGTTTCCAAATATTTAAAAAACAATCACATTCTTAATAAGCTCACAAATTATAGTTAATTATTGCAAAAAGTTAATAGATAAATGTGGGCTAGTAACTTACTTTTACAGAAATAACAAAAGTAAGCTCAGATAGTCTCCATACTATAATAAAGGCTCTTCCATAATTGAAACACAAATGCTTTTACTTACAAACACATGCAGTTAATGTTGATTAGGGACTTTGGGTGTATTTAACCTGTAATGAGGGCTGACGCATTTAACACTTGACCTGGACAGGACACAAAAAGTTCAACAGCACAATTCCGTAACTGAAACAAAGATGGAGTTTCATCATTCAAGGAGAATGCTCATACACTTAGCCACTATTGATATGTACCTAGAGGTTGACTCTTTTCTCAAAGCTCTCTAAGTAGTCCATTTCTAAATTGCCTTCTAATATGATCTCATCTTAGAATCTACATGACTTTGTATTTAAAAATTCTTACTGAAATAACTTCACTTCTCTATATTTATTCAATTTATCTCACTCTTATTCTCAGGTGAGGTGATAATACCATGTTCACCATCTTCAAAACAATTTATTTACTTTTTTGAGACAAAGTCTCACTCTGTTGCATAGGCTGAAGTGAAGTGGCATGACCACGACTCGCTGCAACTTCCACTTCCCAGTCAAGTGATTCTCCTGCCTCAGCCTCACTAGTAGTTGGGATTACAGGCACCCACCACCATGTCCAGCTAATTTTTGTATTTTTAGTAGAGATGGGGCTTCACCAATTATAATTTTTAAAGTATTTATTTAGGTCATCTGAAAAGCCGACAGCAAGATGGGAATAGACTTTCAAGAGATTTTTCAGTTGGAAACAACTGCAAAGAATAAAGGGGAGGAAGCAGGATGAGGCAGAGAAATTCTTCAGACTGCAATGCAGATCTGATGTTTTGGACAAGAAAGGGAAAGAAAGAGAGTGGGGCAGGTAGTGTCTCAGACTTCAGTGCAGCTCTGAGAAAATCTCAGCCAGAAGGATAGGAGTTCCCAAACCAAACTTTCCTACTAGAGAAGTCCAATGTCTCATCAGAATGGGCCACCATCAGAGGCTTTCAATAGCAGAGCTCAATGGTGCATTTCTATGTCTGCCTTGGTAGTTTTGAACTCTTCCTGCATATCTATGAGAATTGTAACCTGGAATATGTAGATACTTTGCAAATGCCCAAAAGTTAGGCAAGAATCTGTCTATCAACTTACCTTCCAATTGCAGATAGGAATTCTATTAGTGTCACAGTGACAAAGCACTCAAACCGACACAATTGCCTTCTGACAAACACTGTAATTAGAATAATACAGCTTTTCGTTCACATGGGAAATTAGAAAACAACCCGGAGGACTTTATTCTCCATTTCTATGGATGTCTCTTTATTTTTCTCATGATTGATCAAATATATATTGGAATAAGTTTTTCAGTAAGGGTAACATACTTCTTCAGAATATGCATATGTAAGAACTCGTTTTTATTGCCTTTGCAGATACATACTAACTTGACTAAGAGGAGATAAAGGAATTGCAATTTAGTTAATGATACTGTTACATAAGATGAGGCACATTTTTCCCCCATTCCCCCACCACCACCTGCACAATTCTTAACAGATCAAGGTAGAACTGCTGCTATTGCCAAGTCTGAAGGGATGTGGAGTTTGAGGATGAGACACTCCAAAGTCACTGAGGAACAAACAGAGAAATGAACTCAACTACATAGAAACTGGTAGTTACTTTAACTTGTTTTATCATACATCATTTTACTCTCTTATTTGGAGAGGTTAGGAGGATAAAACTCATGCAACATAGACTCCTTTGGAAACTGGGTCTCTAGATGTGAATTAGCTGACTTCACATGGCATTTCGGGGCAGTGGTGGCTGGCAAGCAAGTTTTGACAGGAAGGTTTTTGCCTCAGACAGGCTGAACATTCTGATCCCTTGTCATCCACCATCAGCATATATGATGGCAGTGGAAGTAGCCCTGGGAATAGCAGGGTTTTGTGATCTTATAGCAAAAAGTCTAATGGTAATCTGCTTGCAATGTTTTTGTAAAAAAGTAATTTCCTGTAGAAAGCCTTTTTCTGCATGGTTTTGGTTTTTCTGAACAGAAACCTGAACTAACACAATGATCGTGCTATAGAACTATGTGTGTGATAGGGAGGTAAATGGATGGAGATCATAAGGTGGAAAGCTATGGAATAACTGCACTTGCATCAAGATGGAAAAGTATCATGGAAAGGTCATGATGCTGCTTATTGAAGACTAAGAATCTTCCAAAAGAAAGGAAACCTAGTCAGTAAATTCTGGGATAAGAATATCCTGGAATGAAATACAGAGATGATGCACATGTAAAATGGTTAATTTTCTGTGAAGTCAAGTAGTTCCTGAATGGATTAAACATAATTCAGATATTATCCAGAAATTTCACTCCTAGGATATATCCAATAGAAATGAAAACATAGGTTCATACACAAACTTGTACACAAATGTTTATAGCAGTTATTTATAATAGCCAAAAGATGGAAACAACCCAAATGTTCATCAATGTACAAATAGATAAATAAATGTGGTATATCCATACAATGGTATATTACTTGACCATGAAAAATGAAGTGTTGATATATGCTACAAGATCGATGTGCCTTGAAAACGTTATGCTAAGTGAAATAAGCCAGTTTTAAAAGTCCATATATGATATGACTCTATTCATAGAAAAGTCCACAATAGAAAGATCTATGGAGACAGTGGTTGTTTCCAGCTGAAGAAGGAAAAAGGAGTAAGGGTTTGATAGTTAAAGGGTTATGGGACTTCTTTTTGAGGTGATGGAATAGTGGAAAAGTCTTTCCAGACACAAGAAACAGAGTAAGTCCACAAAAAGAAGTCAGTAATTTTATTTTTGCTTCATTGCTGCTACTTTTTATAGGGTGTTGTATTTAAAACACAGTGTGTATAAAACACTGCAACCCCTTCACAAACTGACAGTTTTGTTTGCTTGTACCAGTAAGGCATAATCAAACTTGAAATCAACATGAAGTCCTCTCTTAAATCTTCCTTTTCATTTTGAAATTGCACTTACTCTCTTACTGTTTGTGTATTTTGATTTAGAGTTGTGTTCTAGTGTATTAATTCTCTATTACTGTGTAACAAATTACCACAAATTTAGTAGTTGAAGATGACATCTCTTTATTATCTCACAGTTCATTAGTTCAAAAGGCTGGGCTCACATGGCTGGATTTTCTGCTCAGGGCCTCACAAGGCCAAAATCAAAGTATCAGCCAATCTATAGGCTGTAGGGAAGAATCTACTGTTAAACTTACTCAGGTTGCTGGTAGAATTCAGTTCCTTGCCACTGTAGGATTGTGGTTCCTTGCTGGCTATTGGATGGGAGTTACCCGAGGCTCCTAAAGGCAATTGTTTGGTCCTAGCATGTGGCTCCTTCCATTATTAAAGCCATGAACACAACAGCATGCAACATCTTTCTTATGCTTTGAATCTCTCTGATTTTCTTTCTGCCACCAGCTAGAGAAAAATGACTCTCTGCTATTAAAAGGTTCATGTGATCAGGTTAGGCCCACCAGAATAGTCTCCCTTTTGATTAGCTCAAAGTCAACTGTTCAGTAACTTTAGTTACATCCGAAAAACCACTTTTAAAGTGTAAGATAACAGAACCAGGGCATACTATTTTGTTAGATATACAAATCAAACGGTTAAGGCAGGAAATCTTGTGGGGAGTCCATCTTAGAATTTGATCTGCTAAACCTGGTTTAGATGAAAAGATTTCTATGAACAAGTAAACTTTAGAAGTACTGTCTAAGAAATGATAAGTAGGGTTTTCTTCTCTCTGCAGGATATCTCCACATTTTTAAATGGTTTCTGTACATTATTATTTTCCAAGAAGATAAAAATCTGTGTTAATTTTTTAAAATTATATGTCATGAGTCATTATATCAATGTAGTACATATGACTATCATTGATCATAGGAAAATTAAACTGAGTAAAACAATATTAGAATCAACCACAATAGGTTAAAGGTATTTTTGTGAACGATTTTATACTCATCATCCATATATGTATGGTTTATAATGTATCAGGTAATGTTCTAAGAATTTTACCAAAAGCAACATATTTTAATTTAGTAATAATCTTTAATGATAAAGAAACAGAGGCAGAGAACCTTGCCAAATGTGAGACAGGTAGCAAATGTTAGAGCCAAGATATAAACCAAGGTTCCACCTGGGTTTGTAGAATCTAACTACTATAGGGCAATGTTCTTAAGCACCACTCTAGTGCTAACAGTTTTGTTCTTTTTTTACAGCTTTTATATCAAATATATTTAATAAGTAAACTCCTATGTTTCCTAAACATAGATTACAGTAAAATCCTTTGTTGATTCCATGCTGTAGTTCATTTTGTATCTTGAGAAACATCATTTAGAGATGCTTTTGTTTGTATGTGTAATATAAAAACAAGGTGAATGGAAAGCTACACGGCCATAAAAATTAACAAAATCTTGTCCTTTGCAGCAACATGGATGCAGCTGGAAGCTGTTATCCTAAGTGAATTAATGCAGGAACAGAAAACCAAATACCACATGTTCTCACTTAAAAGTGGGCACTAAACATTGAGTACACTTGTACACAAAGAAGGTAGCAGAAGACGCACCAGGACCTACTTGAGGGTTGAGGATGGGAGGAGGCTGAGGATCAGAAACTACCTATCATGTGTTATGCTCATAATCTGGGTAATGAAATAAACTGTACACCAAACCTCCGCAACACACAATTTATCTATGTAACAAACCTGCACATGTGCCCCCTAAACCTAAAATAAAAGTTGGAAAAAAAAAGACCAGCAAGGTGGATCTTATGCAGATGGTTCTAAATCAATTTCAGTAAATTAAAAACTTAAATTGTGTAACTTCAAGTGCTGCAAAATATTTTAAAACTCTATTTAAATAGTCCCTATTTTAAAATGCTTCTTGATTTTTGATGGGGTTACATCCTGAGAAGCCCATCATAAATTGAAAATATCATGAGTAGAAAATGCATTTAATATACCTCACCTACTGAACATCATAGCTTAGCTTAGCTTAGCGTACATTACTATGCTTAGAACACTACATTAGCCCATAGATGGGCAAAATCATCTGGCAACACAGAACACCATAGGGTATTGGCGTTTGCCCTCATGATTGCCTGGCTAACTGGGAACTGCAGCTTGCTGTCTCTGCCCAACATCAAGAGACAGTATTGTACCACACATTCACAGCCCAAGAAAACATCAAAATTCAAAATTCAAAGTCCAATTTCCACTGAACGTGTATAGCTATCACATCATTGTAAAGTAAAAGAATTGTACGCTGAACCATCATAAGTCAGGGACTGACTGTATTTCAATATTATTTAGGAGAATTAAGAGTAAGACAATTTTCAATTATTAGTTAGGTTTATAAGACAGTCCAGGAATTCATTGAAGTAAAAAAAAGAAAAAAAAACAAAAAAACAAAAACCTCACTTTCCAGAGCTCGATTATACCATGGAGGCAAGAGTAAATGGCATTAAATCAATATCCTAATATATCAAGCAGCTAGTAGAAGCAATGAACTGGATTACTGAGAACACTGTGGAAGAATCTTAAAAACGTATTGTGGAGTTAAAAAAAAAAATGGAAATGGAAAAATACCTAACTAAATCACAATGTCATTTAGATAAAGAGAAAAGGGGATCATCACACATACAGACAAATAAAGATGTCACTGTATTTTTTGTAAAACACATGCATATCTACAACATCATGGGTGCATCGAAGATTAAAAAATGTCTACAATATTAAAGGCACCACCAGCAGTGATTTGTAAACGGTCTCATGCCGTCTGCCCACATGCTGCTTCCACAAAGCCTTGCCAAGTCCTGGCTCCATCTTGGAAACTGTCTGACCTTCACTCCCAGGGGAACTTTGGCTGTTTTCTCTTGTCCCCACCTTCTGTCCTTGACCTGCATACTCACTTCTATTGATTATTTAATTCATTAATTAGATGTAAGATTAGCTATTGCACCACTCTGCTTCGCTGACGTGTATGTCTTTGGAAAGTCTTCCAAGTAAACGGTAGTTCATATTATTTTTAATTTGTTATCTGTGGTGTCAGTAATCATTTCTTCTAGAAGTTAGGCATCACATCTTTGGTCAGGAAAGTGACTTTCTATGGTAACATGGTTTCTATAGGAACATCAGTTTAAACTGTACCTGTCAAAGCATCTTTTTCTGAATACAAATTGTCATAAAAACAATGCATATCCATAGATTTTTGAGGGCTAAAAAATAAAATTTATGTATATGTTATGTAAAGTTTATGTATTTGTTAATCTTTCTCTGCTTATTTTATCAGGATACAGACTGAGGATATTTATGAGGGTTCACATCGTATGTCTGTATCTTTGCGAAGCATTTTTATTAATAATGACTTAAAAATTCCCTGAATGTATTTTAGGAGTCAGTTGTACAAACAATTATATGCAAATAGTTTAGCTAAAATAACCTAATTATAAAAGAAAATTTTCCTACCTCAAAAGCAAAGATAAAACAGTCATGACAACATATATTATTTCTGTCATTCATTTACTATAATAGTCAAAAAATAACAACACTTCAAATTCTTGCTATGCCAAATTTTGATGAGATTACTCTATTTTTCTTGACAGAAGATGTATGAAAAATTTTTATTGAACTTATAACTAAGTGAAAATCCAAAAAAATAGCTGGATATGTCAGCCAATGAGGTTGACATCACTCATTGTGAATGTTCAAGTTTAGTAATAAATCCTCACTTCAATGCACAAAATATTACTCACTGCAATGGGACTCACTTCCTTAGCTTCCAGTTTAGGTCATACATGTGTAAGCTTCTTGCTAACATTTTAATTTAACATTAAGAAATGTCTTCCAGATGTTATTAAGAAAATGTAATAGTATAGAAAAATGAAAGTTTGAACAATAAATATTTGCTTTGATGAATAAATGGAAAACATAAATTTAAGAATACTTAAAATCTACAAAAAAATTTACTTGTCCATGCAGACAGATGCACAATAGGTTACCTTGCAAAACTGAGTTGCTTACTGGTGGCCCCAGCCTCTATCATGCTACGATAACCCATATAAGTATATATCATTGCCTAGATACCAGTATAGTCTCTCACATAACAAAAAAATGTTTGTGGATAATACCATCAAGACAGTTACATTTCTCGAGTTCAAGTAAAGTCTTATGAATAATATTTCAAAAATAAATATAATTTGTTTTCCCAGGAAATAGATGTGCCAAGTCTGCTATTTTGCAGGACCTTGGATTAATATCCATTTCTTGATAAGCTTCAGAAACAAATTATGTTTTCATCAATACTTTCCTTAATTAACTCTCATATATATTGTCTGTGTATTCAGATGGATTCTGCAGTGCTATCCTGTAAATTGACCAAAGAGGACAATTGATTGAGACTCTCAAAACAAGCTTCCTTGAGACAAAGGAATTTATAGACCAAGAAGTCAAAAAGGCCTAAAATATTTCAGGTATTTTAGCACAGATTCAAATCAAAAGCTCATAATAATTCCAAAAGAATTACTGGGATTCATCAAGGAATGTATTTTTGTACAAACCCTCAGCATCATTTACAGCCTTTACAGCTAAATTTCAATAAAGATTTATCTACCCCAGCTTTCTCTCTTTTTTCTTGTTATTTGCTCTTTGTTCCTTTGTAATTCTTGCCACAAAATTTAACCTGTTCTCTTAAAGTTTAACAATAACATAGTCATCAACTCAAATAAATATATATATATATATATATATTTTTTTTTTCTCCTCCATGACTTGAGAGCTACTATGGAAGATTCCCCTTCCAATTATGGTTGCCTAACCCTGTCACTTTCTGTTCTCCTCTGACTTCTGATGCCAATTTCTTCTCTGTCTTTTCTCTTGGCTTCTTTTCCTCAATCTATGAGTCTTTACCCCTATTCCCGTATCTCCTCTTTATTTTGTTATTGTTGTTCTTCTCCAGCTCTCTCTCACCAAATATTAAATATTTTATGGCTTTAAATATTATTTCCCACCTGGTTCAGTGGCTCACACCTGTAATCCCAGCACTTTGGGAGACTGAGGCAGGTGGATCACCTGAGTCCAGGAGTTCGAGACCAGCCAGGCCAGCCTGGCCAACATGGCGAAACCCCATCTCTACTAAAAATACAAAAAATTAACCGGGCATGGTGGCAGGTGTCTGCAATCCCAGCTACTCAGGAGGCTGAGGCAGGAGAATCTCTTGAACCCAGGAAGCAGAGATTGCAGTGAGCTGAGATAGCAACACTGCACTCCAGCCTGGGCAACAAGAGTAAAACTCCGTCTCAAAAAAAAAAAAAAAAAAAGTTGGGGGGGATTTCTTTATGGCCCACCACCAAGTTTACATCCATCACTTTACTCCTTCATTCTCATTTTCTCATTTCTAATTACCTATTTGCTTAATCTATTTTGAGACTATAACAGAATCTCAAAGGCCACATTCACAAAGTTGAACTTCCCAAATTCCTAGTTAAAATGAATTATCCTATTTAATTCCCTACTTCAGTTAATGGCTTGGATGTTTTCTCTACTCATCCAAGCTTTCCACTTAAAAGAGCTTTTAGAGTTTGATTTTTTTTTCTTTCTTTTTTTTTTTTGTTTGTTTCACTGTCACCCAGGCTAGAGTGTGATGGTGCAATTATAGCTCACTGCAGCCTCAAAAGTTCTGGACTCAAGGGATACTACTGCCTCGGCCTCCCAAGTAGCTGGGACCATGGGTACACACTACAGTGCCTGGCTAAGTTTTTTTTTTTGGGGGGGGTAGAGATGGGGTTTCACTATGGTGCCCAGCTGGTCTCGAACTCCTGGGTTCAAGTTATCATCTCATCTAAGCCTCGCAAAATGTTGGGATTACAGGCTTGAGCCACCATACCCAGCCTTTTACTTCTTTTTTTTTTTTTTTTTTTAACTTCATAGACCTTGCCTCCATCAATATAGTCAGTTGGGAGACCATGTTGATTTTCCAACTGCAGTATTTAACATCTACCCCATGTACCACATTTCACGGATACTGCCGTCATTATCTCCATCCTGTTATACTATATTAGGTTTTGTCAACATTGGTATAAATAGTTCACTTTATTATAGTAAAAACCTTTTCAAGTCTATTCTTGGTCCTGGCTTTTTCCTTTTGAACACATAACTTAAACAGTTTAATCTTCTCTTAATTTACAATATCTTAAAGATGATACGAAAACATTTAAATGGGCCAGGCATGGTGGCTCACGCTTGTAATCCCAGCAACTCTGGAGGCTGGGGTTGGAGGATCAGGAGTTCAAGGCTGCAGCGAGCTACAATCACACCACTGTCCTCCAGCCTGGGCAAAAGGATGAGACCTCCATCTCTAAAAAGAAGAGGAAGAGGAAGAGGAAGAGGAAGAGGAAGAAGAAGAAGAAGAAGAAGAAGAAGAAGAAGGAGGAGGAGGAGGAGGAGGAGGAGGAGGAGGAGGAGGAGGAGGAAGGGGGGGGGAGGGGGAGGAAAGGAAAAAAAAACCTTTAAAATGGAACTATGATTGTCATCTCTAGGAGGAGAGGAAAAAAAAACTTTAAAATGGAACTATGATTGTCATCTCTAGGAGCAATACATGCAAAACTAGATGTAGTTTACGATTAAAAATAGCTTCATAGTATAAAAGCTTTTATCATGCTGCCTTATTCCCCCACATTCAGTCTTTCATTTGTTCAGCCATTTAATCATCAAATATTTGTTGAGTACTCCCTATGTATCAGGTACTGTTTTAGGCACTGGGAATATACTACTAAGCAAAATAGACAACCTGCTTGAACTAATTATCCTTATACTCTAGGGGTAGTGAGGGAGTAAACAAAAAATAAGTAATGGAAAGATTACCTACAACACTCTGTGTTCCACCATAGTCCAATATAGATAGGAGAGAGATAGGGTCCAAAATGAGAAATGCCACAGGGCCTAGAGAGAAACTGATTTCTTGTTAATAGCAGGAATCATATAGGCCACACACTGAATGAGAAAAACACTTCTTTAGTTTCAGCATTACACAGCATAACACAGTAGAACACAAGTTAAAATAATAGCCACAGCTATAGAACAGAGCCTGTACTTCACATGCAAGCTTAGTGCAATTACAAAGTGAAAGACTGGTAATTCTCAGTTGCTAGTGTGCAAGTTACCATCCTAGCGCTGGCATTAAATTATCATCTAGTGCAATGCCACACTCTACTAGAATAACTTTTCCTTTGATCACACCTATTTGATAATTTCCCCAATTTTTTAGTGAGTATACTAGTCAGGTTTCTCCAGAGAAACAGGACCAATAGAAAATATATAGATGTATAGATATATAACTTAATTATAAGGAATTCGCTGGTGCAGTTTTGAAGGTTGACAACTCCCAATATCTGCAATAGGCAAGGTGGAGACCCAGGAGAGCCGATGGTGTAGTCCCAGGTTCAAGACCTAAAAATAACCTGAGGTTCCAGCTCAAAGGCTGTTAGAAGGAGTTCCCCCTTACTCATAGAAGGGCCGACATTTTGTTCTAGTCACACCTTCAGCTGATTAGATAATGCTGCTGACATTAGGAGGGCAATCTGCTTTACTCAGTCCACCTATTCCAATGCTAATCACATCCAGAAACATCCTCACAGACACACCCAGAATAATGTTTGATGAAGTATATGAGCACCCAATGGTCTCCTTCTCTCTTTTTTTCTCTTTCTTCTTTCTCTATGTATACATGTATGTATGTATGTATGTATGTATCTAATATCTATCATTCTGACCAAAACTGTGGTTTCAGACATTATCAATTAATGCTATTGTCTTTGTAAACCATGTATTAATAAAACACCTTATCCCACTGTTAATATTCAATAATGAGACAAAGTAGACCACAGCCTGCAATTGTCCAGAATGAACAGCAGAGGTAAATTATGCCTCCTATATTAACTTCCAAGGTTGCTTTTCTAGCTAATTGATACATTTCCTTATATATCATTTTGTTAGTGGTGGCAGAGATCAGAGTTACCACGAGTTACTAGCAACATATCCATGCAGGTCCACAGCCACTTCAATTCTTGACTCCTCAGAAGAAAGAATTCGACTGAGTGGCATAAAGCAGAAAAAGAGACTGAGGCAAGTTTCAGAGCAGGAGTGAAAGTTTGTTAAAAAGTTTTAGAATAGTAAGGAAAGGAAAGAAAAGAGGAAAGTGCAACTTGGAAGAGGGCCAAGAGGGCAGCTCGAGAAACCAAGTGACTTGGGGTTTTATACGTTGGCCTGTTTCTGGGATCTTGCCTTACTTCTCCCAACTCCTGAGACCTTATTAGGAAGCTGCTGATCAATTTCAGGTGTTTTCTATCTATCAGGAGACTGCATTTCCCTGATGCTGGCTACAACCAATTATTACTTTAGAGAAATGGTTAACAACTGCTTGACCATCACCTGATGGTCAACACTCCTGGTGTGTTTTGGCCGGGTGTCCTCTCCTGCCCTGCTCATACCTAACTAGCTACTTCCTCTAACAGTTTTATTTATTCTTTAATCCACCTTTTGAAAACAAAACTCAACCCCTTTTAAACTAACCCATACCATGCTGCTTGCTAGATTAGTCTTTCTAAAGCACCATCCCACCTTATCACTCTGTGTGCAAAGACCTTTCATTTTTCTCAACTGGTTTCAGCATGGTCTACATTATATATGTTATATTATATAACCTACTGCAAAACCTTGATGTATACTATTAACTAGTCAGGGTGACATATTTGCTGTTCCTCATTCAAATATTGCTCATTCTATTCCTTTTTTTCTATGACATAACTCTCAATCCCCAAATTGTACTCACTCAAAATCCTTCCTACTCTTAGGACTTAATTAAAATGTTATTTCTTCCATGAAATAACATGAATTGTTCCCTATTCAAAACTATCTTACTTTACATAAAACAATTTCTCTATACTCTGCACATGCAGCCATCTCTCTTTGAATCAACTTCCTAATGTTGGATACCCTAGTGTTGAATCCCTGATAAATCCTCTTCTTTACCTGCACTCACTTCTTTGGTGAGTTCGTACAACCTAATGGCCTTAAATATCTACTTGCAATGTCTCATAAAGTTGATTTATGCTACCCAGCCTTCTCTTCTTTGTTCCAGACCTATGGTACCAACTGCATACTTGATTATCGGGGAAACCAGCCCCAATATTTCAACGTAAGTTCTTTCTATTTTCCCTAAGTGTCAGTTGGTCTGAGAAATAAAGAGAAAGAGTACAAAGAGAGGAATTTTACAGCTGGGCCTCCAGGGGTGACATCACATGTCGGTAGGACTGTGATTTCCTCTGTGCCATAAAACCAGCAAGTTTTTATTAGGGATTTTACAAGGGGAGGGGGTGTACAAACAGGGAGTAGGTCACAAAGACCACATGCTTCAAAGGGCAATAAAGATCCCAAGACAAAGGCAAAATTAGAATTACTGATGAGGGTCTATGTCCCTCTGTACAAGTGTTATCTCAATAAACATCTTAACAGAAAACAGCTTGAGAGCAGAGAACTGGTCTGACCAAAATTTACCAGGCTGGAATTTCCCAATCCTAGTTGGCCTGAGGGTACTGCAGGAGACCAGGGAATATTTCAGTCCTTATCTCAGCCACATAAGACAGACACTCCCAGAGTGGTCGTTTATAGATCTATCACCAGGAATGCATTCCTTCCCCAGGATATTCCTTGCTGGGAAAGGAATTCAGCGATATCTCTCTTACTTGCACATCCATTTATAGACTCTCAGCAAGAAGAAAAATATGGCTCAATTCTGCCCAACCCTGCTGGCAGTCAGACCTTATGGTTATCTTCCCTTGTTCCCTGAAAATTGCCATTACTTTGTTCTTTTTCAAGGTGCACTGATTTCATATTGTTCAAACACACATGTTTTAGAGTCAGTTTGTACAATAGTGGTCCTGAGGTGACATACATTCTCAGCTTATGAAGATAACAGGATTAAGAGATTAAAGCAAAGACAGGCATAAGAAATTAAAAGAGTATTATTAGGGAAGTGGTAAATGTACATGAAATCTTCACAATTTATGTTCAGAGATTGCAGTAAAGACAAGCATAAGAGATTACAAAAGTATTAATTTGGGGAACTGATAAATGTCCATGAAATTTTCACGATTTATATTCTTCTGCTGTGGTTTCAGCTGGTCCCTCCATTGGGGGTCCCTGACTTCCTGCAACACTTGCTATCTCCTTCAGAATGTTTAATAAACCTTTCAAACATAATCTGTCCAAAACTGAACTCCTAATCTTCCATCCACAAATGCTCTTTCCTCTCTCAAGTGATAATATCATCCTTGCAGTTACTCAGGCCCAAAACTTGCAGTAACCTCTTATCTGCCTTTCTTTCCCTCACAAACCCTGTCCAATCCATCAGAAAATCTTTTTGACTCTACCTTCAAACTTTATCCAGGATCAAACTGCTTCTCAGTAATTCCACGACTATCACTTGGTTTTATCCACCATTATCTGCTTGTGTGGATTTTTGCAAAATCCTTCTAACTACTTGCTAAGATTCTATTCTTGCCATTTGTCATACAGCAGCCAATAGTCTGCAAAGGCATATGTGATCTGCCATTCCCATTGCCTCTTCCATCTCATGGTTTTCCCTTTCTGTCTGATTCATTCTACTCAAGCCACACTTGTCTCCTTGATATTCCTCCCATACACCAAGTTAAGTTCCATTACAGGCATTTCCAGTGACTAGTTTTTATCTGCCTGGAATGTCCTTCAAAATATCCTCATAGCTAATTTCCTCATCTCAAGTCTTTGCATAAATGCCACCTTCTCTGTGAGGTCTATTCTGACCATCCTATTTAAAAATGTATCTTTATCTATCCTATACACTTGATCAGCTCTATCTGTTTTATTTTTTAACCATGGTATTAATGGCCTTCTAATATGCTATATAATTTACTTTTGTGTATTTTTTGCATCTCTCTCTACTAGAATATAAGATCTACAAGAGCAGGTATTTTGATGGATTTTGATCACAAATACATTTCAAATTCTTACATTGGTGTTAAATAAATTTTCCTTTTTTTAAATTATTTTATGGAATACACACTGTAGTACTATTGTTTGTGCATAGCTTATTTCCTTTCTCAGTTTTTGGACTCCATGAGGAGAATATCAGTGTCTGATTCATTTTTGTTAACTGCATCTGCATTCACAGTATTCAGTATCTTGCTTTGCACATGAGAGGTAAGTCATAGTACAATTTTGGTACAAAAAAATACAAATTCAAACAAATTAACTGTTTGTAAATGGTGTAAATTAATTTTGGGTGCATAATTATTTCACAGAAATGAAATAAAATTTTTCTATATACTTTCCATATTTAATAAACAACTAATACCAGGAAACTGGAATGCTATTGGGAAGTGAAACAGGATCTCCTGTCTACATCTTTGTGGAGCCAGATATTTCATCTCTAGTTGTTTGCACAGTTTTGTTTTTTCATTTATGTCTGTCTCTCCACCCCTTCTCTTTGCTCTCTAATCCATCTCCACACAGTATTTCACTGCTTCTTCATATTTATATAACAAAAGATGGCTATCCATAGCTTCCTAGTTTAACTCCTCCTCAAGTAACACTTGAACCATTTCAGTTTTAGGGGCTTTGGCCTAGATATAATGACAACCATAAAAATTTAACCCATCAAATTTTATTCAAGTCTTTTCCTAACCATTTAAATGGCCCTCACTATAGGCCTAAATCTCCTACTTAAAAAAAACCTGCCTAGTTCAGCAGACTGCCAATGGACATCCAAACTCATTCAAGCAATAAAAGGAATCTTGACTAGGTTGAAGGATTCATTCTAATTAAATCAATTCCTTTGTCCCATTCATCATTCATTCTCTCTAAATAGCTATGCCAATTTATTTTGCCCTACTATAAGATTTATAACCTTGTGTTTATAGTGGAAAAGAAATGGAAAGGCAAGGTGAAAAGAAAGTTTCAAGCTCAACAAAGAAAAAGTATTTTGCCCAGTTTTCACTTACAGCAATGTAAAATCTTTAGGCAGGATATCCTGAGTTATATATATATAATTTAAATTACATATAATGTATTTAAATGTATATAAATATATTTAAATATATATTTAAATTATATATAATTATTTGTTTAATAATATATATATACTTAATCACTATGATTTAAATATTCTCCCTTTTTTCTCCCCTAAATGTTCATCTTCTTGTTATTACCACTGGTTGTCAAGAGATACTAGATCTTGGCTTTCTACAAAAAAAGCTGGGGAAAAAACATCCCACAATATTTAACAAAAACCACAACAGAATTTTAAGAAACAGATTTTGTCTTTTTGATATTTTTCTTTTTCCTTTTCACTTACTTCTAAATGAAAAATAACAACCAGAGATACTGGCTGAGGAAGAATATGATGAATGTCACTGCTCATCGGGGTTTCACCTAGACCACTGTCTTCTTTCTCCAGTCTATCCCACACCGATAGAGTTTAAAAACACAAATTCTTTGACACTCCTACCATTGTGAGATGAGGTTCACAGCACTTCTCCTTTAATCTGGGCAGGTTCATAACTGTTTGTACCACTAGAATATACTATGTGGCTTCCACAACTAGGTCATAAAAATATCTATGCAGTCTTTCACCTTCCTTACTGGTACACTTGCTCTTGGAGCCCTAAACAACAGTGTAAAACTGCCGACCTGGGGTGGAGTCGTATAGATTCCCCCATCAACATTCCTAACTGTGTAAATTATTTTGTCATCTACTCTACCTGCTAGAGATGTGAATAAAGAAATCATTTTTAAAGGGTATCCTCCATCCCTAACTGTTTCAGCCTTTACTGCTTTAAATTGCCTCCAGTAATGGAGTCATTCCATGAGCATAATAAAATGATTATAGCTTTGTAGACCTGACTTGTGCAGTAGTTTGTTACACAGAAGTAGATAACTGGCCCACATTTCAAAGCTTTAGTTGTTTCTTTTGATTCCTGAACAACGTCTTCATTAACAAAACATTGACAGCCAGTTATCATATGTAAAGGATGTGATAAACTTTACAGTAAGGTGTTAATAGGTGATAACCCAACATAAGCATCTGAGCCTCCAGCTTCCTCATTATTAAATCAGGAGTATGTGCTATATAGTCTCCTAGACTCCTTTCACTTTGGATCTTTGTAGGACTCATGAGATGTGCCTTAACTTAGGGAATAAAGCATCAGTGGTAGCACTCGTGGGTGCATAATTTAATTTTCAAATATTTAGCTTAGAATCTCTCAAATATATCATTAGGTTGTCATTCTCATCAGTTTGTTCCGACACTAACTCTAGTCTAGAGACTGTCAATTCAACATTTTTTTATGGGAGCAGTATACCTCTACATCTCTTCTCTAATTAACTCTTAAATAAGATGTGTGATTTTTGATGAACAATCCAGGTACTTTCCTTCTCTACAGTAATTCAGAGAAGCAGTTCTCTCAGGACCATACTAGTGCCATTAGTGTCTGTAATATTGGGCCAGAAATATTTCTAGCTATTTCCTCTGGAAGGCAAATAAAAATGACTGGGAAGTTTCCTAAGGATCAGATTTACTCAAGCAGTATTTTGTCCCAAAGCATTCTTTTGCTCATCACTAGAAATGGCATTATATCACCATTAATTCCTATATTAATTTTTATATTAAAGAAGATGCATTTCTGAATACTTCTAAAAATTTAACTTTAAAACAGATTTTGCTTTAAATAAAGGTGCTTCTTTTCCCCCTCTTAAATGTTAGTGCAGTGAAGAAATTAATCTCGTTTTTCTTTCTTTCTTAAACAAGCATTCCTAGTTATTTGTTCATTTAATTATTGTTACATAGCTAAATATTTTTTTTCTTCAGATTTTAAAATCTCTCTTTCCTAGTGGTAGACCACTGACCCTTAGCGAAAGGAATGAAACCAGTGAATTTTGGTCATTAGCAATAGAAAAGATTGGATCTTTTCACCATCTCTGAATGGAAAGAGATTGTGACAGTTAACCGAGTTATACTACCCATTAAAGCTTAAAATCTGCTTTTCTGAAAATCCTGAGGTAACCCTCACACCACAGATTGCATGTGTTGTTCTTTTAAAAGTGGAGAATGACATTAAAATAACTATGAAAATATTTTTGACTGAGAACATATTGAAACTTATCATTATCCAACTCTGGTGCTTTGACTAAAATGTAAAACACATTTGCTGAAGCATTGAAGTTCTCATTAAGTAGCCCTAGCTTAGTCAAAGCACAATTGTTGACCTTCTGTGCTTAAGGCATGTGCTGTTCCATACAGATAGAGGCTTTCCTACCACACTCCTCTTGATGGTTCATAACGGAGTGACATGTGCATATCAGGAGAAGAACAGACCCTAATTTGAAATATTAAGTAGCATAAGCACATAAAAGGCCTTCATTAAAATATTAAAAGTTTGTTAAACCCATAAGAGCTAAGAGATATGTTTCTATGAGAGGAAAATTCCAACCTCAGGCTCCCTCCATATGTTAATTTCTGACATTTGTTAATAAGAACATTAACTTAGAAACTCATTTTATCCAGTAGCTGCTAAAGTGCTACTAGACTACCGGAGGATTAGTTCACATTTTACTTTTTGCAGAACACAACAGAAGAGTACCATATACAATCGTTGCATCCCTGAAAGTGCCAAACTACAAACTTAAGGCTCATTTTGTCATTGTGAGCTAAACGGAGGATTGGCGGGGAGTGTCCTCATTACAACAATTTTCACCAAGTCATTGATAGCCTCATCAAGGTTTTGATATTATAACTATGTCAATGGACAGTTGATGTTCATATTTTCATCCAAAATTGGGGAAGCACTTACCATCAGAAAGTGCCTAAAACAGAGCACTCTGAGTCTCCAATTTTGACTTTTTTTTTCTTTTTGAGATGGAGTCTTGCTCTGTCACTCAGGCTGGAGTACAGTGGTGCAATCTTGGTTCACCGCAATCTCCGCCTCCTGGGTTCCAACAATTTTCCTGCCTCAGCCTCCTGAGTAGCTGGAACTACAGGTACATGCCACCACGTCCACCTAATTTTTCAGTAGAGATGGGGTTTCATCATATTGATCAGGCTGATCTTGAACTCCTGACCTTGTGATTTGCCCGCCTCGGCTTCCCAAAGTCCTGGGATTACTGGTGTGAGCCACCACAACTGGTTGACTTTTAAAAATATAAAACAACCTATCTAGAGACTAATTTTTATATTAGCTATTAAATGAACTTAGTAATTTCTATATTTAAAAAGATGCATTTCTAAATACTTTTAAAAATTTAACTTTAAAGTAAATATTGTTTTAAATACAGGGCTTTTTTCCCCTCTTAAAAGTTAGCATCATGAAGAAATTACTCTCATTTGTTAAGTAACAGGTATCAAAAAAGTGGTAATATTTATATATACCTAATCTTTAGATATTGTTATCTTAACCATTTAAAAGTCATATTACATCCTGGAATCCATCATAGTGCTTGAAAAGCACCTGAGACATAATTCAAGGGCTATTTGTTTAACATATAAATTTTTTAAATGCTTTACTCCTGCTGAGTACACTTTAATAGTATGAGGATAAACATGGAGGGAATAGCAAGGATTGCTCCAGTAACTAGGCTAGGAAGGACTTCGTGGATTTGCAAAAAGAAAGAAAAAGTTCACAAATTGGTAACAAAGTAATATGTGAAAATTAATGTATTCATTTTGCTAGGGCTGTCACACACACACACACACACAAAATACTACACAATGGTGGTTTAAGGAACAGAAATTTATTTGGTTACAGTTTTGGAGAAGTGTATGATCAAGGTATTATTCTGATGCCTGTCTCCTTGGCTTCCAGATGGCCGCTGTCTCCCTGTGTCCTCACACATTCTTTCCTCTATTCCTGTACAGAGTTTTGGTGTTTCCCTGAGTGTCCAAATTTCTTCTTTTTGTAAAGACAACAGTCAGATTGGATTAGGTCCCCGCTAAAGATCTCATTTTAATGCAATGACATCTCTAAGAGCCTTATCTCCAATACAACCACATCCTGAGATACTGGGAGTTAGAATTTGAACATATATACTGGGGAGACACATTTCAGCCCACAACAACTAGTTTCTCATCTTCAAGGCCACAGAAACCCACAAAGTTAAAAATGGAATTTTGAAAAAACTGAGATTTTATTTATTTGGAAATATATTAGGGAGAGACCTTGAGGTCTTTAGATATTCAGAAACTGTAATACATTTGCAAACAGTACAAGAAAATTGTGTAATCAATAAAAGTAGGCTTTGTATCAACTGCAAAAACAACAAATTAATGTCATGGTATTATACCATAAACATAAAGGGTCACTCTGCTGGAAAAAAGTTGTTTCACAACCTACTTGAGAGAAGAGAAGGGGAAGGTATGAACTGAGCAATAACCAATTGCTATATATGGCTACATATGAAATCTAACTCCCAGAAGATAGATGTGGGAACTTGGGAGGAAAGGCAAAGTCAAATGCTAATAACTAGCCTAAGGCTTACCAACCCTTACAAACCAACAGGGCTTTCTTGCTGGACCCTAGTTTCTACTCCCTAGAATGACCATATGTTCCAATTTGCCAAGGACTATCCCAGGTTATATCTGTTGTTTCTCAGTCGTATGTCTGGCTAGCATCCCCATGAAAATCAAAAGTATCCCAGTTTGCATGATGTGATCATCTATCACTATGGCCCCTTCTCCCACAACATGTGTATAAACCCACACAAATAGCAAGTATTTGAGGTTCAGAAGACCTGGTCTCCCATCCTCAATAGATATCATCCCCTCCCCATACTTACACATTCAACCTCTTTCCTTTTTGACCAGTGAAGAGAAGTTGAAAGATCTCAAATTCTGTTTTATCTATCTTTGATGTATTAGTCTGCTCTCTGAGACTGGGTTATTTATAAGAAAAGAGATTTATATTGGTTCATGGTTCTATAGGCTGTACAGAAAGCACAACACTGGTATCTGCTTCTGGGGAGGCCTCTGGAAGCTTACAATCATGGCAGAATGCAAAGAAGGAGCAGGGACATCACATGGCAAAAGCAGAAGCAACAGAGAGAGAGATGGGAGAGGTGCCACACACTTTTAAAGGACAAGATCTCTCAAGAGCTCTCTCACTATTGCCAGGACAGCACCAAGGGGATGGTACTAAACCATTCATGAGAAATTCACCCCCGTGATCCAATTGCCTCTCACCAGGCTCCCAACTCCAACATTGGGGATTATCTTTCACCATGAAATTTGGGTGGGAACACAGATCCAAGTCATAGCACTTGATAATACAACCTAGGTTCTGAAGAGAAAGAAGAAGAGTTCCTGTAATATTTTTCAAACTCTCACATTTAATCTCAACAGTCATCAAGGTATAATAGAAAGAAGTCTGGACTAGAAATATTATTAGAATTCTGGTCCCCACTTGGTTGTTAGTCCTGAGACTTTGTACACATTATTTAAACTGTTTAAGCCTTACTTTCTTCATTCATATCAAAGGAATAGGGTGGATAAGGGAGCATGATATCCATCCTACCTATTTCAGTGTCCTAAAGAATCAAATGAAATACTGGCTAAACACTTTTAAAATCCTTTAAGCATCATATGAATGGTAGTTGTTATTATTCTTATAATCAGAGAGATAAATAGACAGCATAATAACTAAATGTGTTTATTTAAAGGCCTTATCCACAACATTAGAAGTGCCCTCTAGGAGCCATAGCTTCTCACTTCCAGACCACCCTTTTCTCATTATTGTACTTTCACCATGAGGATTCATATGAGTAAGGTGAAAGCAGAAAAGCTGAATTAAGGATCGTATATCTGAATATACTACAGAATTAAGGACGAATGATTGAAAAACCTACAAGTTCAGAGAGGAGGAAAGGTGAAGTGAGATAAAACTGTAAAAGTACTCCGTAAGCTTCCCGGTCAAGTCTTCAAGGGCATTGGAACATGTAAGTGGTGATGTGTTAGTATCCTATGTTTTTTATACTTTTATTATGGGGAAAGGGAAGTTGGGGAATGAGAAGAGGGAGAATAATAAAAAAGAAAGTAAACTATAAAAACAGCAATGAATAGACTTTTAGCCTTTGCTTTGCCCATTTTGACTTTTGTTAAAAGAGGACACAGAGAACACAGGAAAAAGAGAATCAAGATGTGGGACTATTTTCATCAACATAGACCTGGATGTATGAGAGATTACCTTGACTTCTTTGTTTTTAGTGTGTTTATGTGTTTCTTCAAGAAAAAAAAAAAAAAAAAAACATATATATAAAAGTATATGGTTTTGTCCCTAGAAAGACTGTTGCCTAATACTCAGTTGGGTAAAAAGATAAAATAATACATGGTCAATCTGGAACAAAAAGGACTTACCAACCTATATTCTAGCACAATACTCCCCACTTTTCACTAGCCATCCCATTGTCATCTTCTTTTTTATCTATTATAAAATTCTCACCATTCCCATATCCACAATTTAGTGTGTATTTAGGCATATTAACCTGGGGATATATCTAACTATGGATACAATGTATGTGCTCCAGTTTCCAAAAAGTAATTTTATGCTCAGAGAGACCAAGGTCAAAGTGGTTGAAAAGACATGTGGGGTCAATTCTTGCAATCATTAGAAATCAGTTCAAAATATTTCTTAAACAAATACCCAAATCATAATTGTCCTTAAGTTTGAATAGGTACTGTGACATAGTCTATGCTCTTCTGACAGAAGGTTTTGTTTTGTTTTAACAAAACTACCACATAATCTGTATTGAATTAGTTTGCTACTTGATGTATTCAAAAACATTAAAATTTGGCAATGACTCTTCTCTTGATGATGACTCTTGGCTATGACCATGGCTAGTTGAGGGAAGAAGAGTAGAGAATTAGGATTGTTTGCAGAACATGCCCATAATGAAGCAATTTCATCTTTTTTCTTACTGTATCAGTTATCTGTTGCCATCATAAGGCTATAAAACAACAGAAAGCCTCAATGACCTATAGCAGTAAACATTCATTTAGCTCACAAGTCCGCAAGTTGATGATTGAGGCTGAACTCAGTCACATAGTTCTTCTAGTCTCAGGTGAGAGCACCCGCATATCTGGGGTTCTGCAGTCCTAGATTGGGGCCTCATACATCCGGACTGCCTGGTTATTGGCTAGAGTAAATCAGCTCTGCTTCACTCACCTCTCGCCAGCAATCTATACTTGTATTCTCATGGCAAAAGCAGAGGAATGAAAGTTGAAAAAAAAAAAAAAAGAATAAACAAGTAAATGGTTTCAAGAAAAAAAGGAGAAGGCAGAACTGTCACTGCCTGTTTCTCCCTATCCACACCAAACTCTTTTTCAGCTGCCTAAATGTTTCTCAGGTTTCTTGACTCAACATTTTTATCAATGATTTCCTCTTTCTTCACCACATCATTACTGATATCTTATTCTCCTGTATTCTTTACTCTGTATACTCTATAACTGATTTTCTATATCCTATAACTGATGTTTTCAAACCTCCTCATGCATTATACCTGCTAACTTCCCATTGACCAAACCAAATTACATGGTTGAAGGTAGAATCCAGGGAGCAGAGAAATAAACCCCACCTTTTAATGAGAGTAACTACAAAGCCACATGGCAAAGAGATCCCTTTGTAAGGAGTGATGAAGAATTTGGGCTATCCCTGCAGTTTATGGTAGATATACCATCAACCATTCTTAAATAAAAAATTTCTCAGGGCTTTAGGGACATTTCTACACGGTTTCATTAGAATATCTATATCTATATCTATATCTATATCTATATCTATATCTATCTATCTACCTACCTACCTACCTACCTACCTATCTATCTATCTATCTATCTATCTATATGCAGTTCCCAGTCATCTTCCCTGGGCCACCTCCCCACCCACCCTGAAATCTATTTCAGCTGCCTATGTGTTTCTCAGGTTTCTTAACATTTTCATCACTGATTTCATCACCTTTTATCACGTTGTTATCAATATATATTTCCTTCTGTTTTCTTTATTCTCTCTACTCTATAACTGATTCCATCATGTACCAGGTCAAATGAGCCAGAAAAATAGGAAGGTCTCTTCCTGCTTACCCTCTCTTTACATTTTCCAATGGATCATGTCCCATGACTGCTACCTCTGTAATATTTGCTTATGTATTTTTCTTTTCTGTTTCCACTGTCACAATACTGATTCATGCTTTACCTTTTATAACTACTGAAATATTTTACTTCTCTTTCTATTCTAACCTGATCCAGAATAACCTTTCTAAAATGAACATTGTCATGGGATATCCTAGCTTACCATCTTCAATGGTGCCCCATTGCCTGTAGGACGTAGAATGTGAGGACCTTCGTGATTTAGCTCCTTCTTACAGTACCCCTAAATTATGATAATACTAATCTGGAATAATTTAGTGTTGTTTCAATAAGCCTGGCTGATTCTACTTATTTGATTTGAGTGTCTCATATATATATATATAATATATATATAATATATATATACACATATATATTATATATATATATTACATACACACATAAACACACATACATGCAGAGACACACACACAACTGGGGTAGGGAAAGCAATAAAAACATAGACTTTGGAATAGGGAGGATCCGAGTTTGAATCCTGGCTACATCACTAACTAGCTATTTAAATTTGGGCAAGTGAACTAAACTCTTTTAGTACAGTCCTTTGGTCTAAATGTTGGTTTACATATTTGTGTAAAAATGCACAACTGTAAAGATACACAAATACATCGGGTATGTATCCATCAGGTCTCAGTTCAAGGACCATCATCTATCTGAAACCCTTTCTAAATGACCTAGAGTACCTTTCTCACTCTGTATTTTATGTCTTCACTACATTCTGTGTAGACCTTTATCATAACAGCTGTAGTGCATTAATGCACTTATTGCTTTACATCTGTCTTTGGTTTTATAGACTATGGTTTTATAGACTATTCTCACCTTATTAAGATGACTTCTTATTCATCTTTCTAACCCCAGAATCTAGCATGCAACAGATTTGGTGTCTGAATAAACTCAGAGACAGGTGGTAGGTACAGTTTCCAGGTGAAAAGGAAACATTACACATATACCCAGTATACATGTTATATTTTCTCTTGATATTAAATAAAACAGACTGAAGAAAATAGACTAAGCTTGAATCTTCCTCTACTCTCTTAAACGATATCCCAGGCAATTTGCCACTTACTCCTTTTCAATCAGTGATTACTTCCTAGAGTTCTCTCCAGATGTATAAAATGACTGGTAAGTCAGTCTTACAGAACCTGCCAGAGTCAGCTCTCCAGATGGTACTAAATGTGTCAATAATGAAAATATGCCAGTGTTAATGCTGTCCTTCATTTCCACATACCTGATGAGCCAAAAGAATGAGAGAATGTCAACTTTTACAATAGGTGGGTGAAGTACCGGAACAAGAAGATTTTTGCCCTCAGGAGTACCAATAAATCATTAAAAATTTTATTCTACCTCAAGAGATAACTCCCCAATGATATTCTTAATAATGAGGACTTACACACAAGAGAAGCTAAGAAATTTAAAGTAGGACACAATATACATATTAAATGTATATTAATTTCAATAACCTGCGTACATTCATTTAAATGGTACACATGCAGATACCATTCAAGGCCTCCAGGTAAGAGTAGCCAGACTCTAACCAAAGCAGAAGAAGGAAGATCTTGTGGCATCAGAATTTCACCTCTTTAAGGGTTCTTTTTCCCTCCTACTATGAAATAATAAACATATATTCAGTTATCACTTTTTACAGTCATAATATACCACCTGAGAATGCCTAACAATGAATTGCATAGTGGAGAGCTGACCATAACCCTGAGTTTCTTCCATACCCATTGTCTTCTGCTGGTCAGAAGTTGCCAGTTGGCCAGCAGAGTAAATGGTGTCTTTACTTGAGTATTCTGAACTTAAAAGGTCATATTAAAATTGATAGTGACTATCCAAACCAATTAGAGAAGGATTAGATAGTGGAAGGATTTAAAAGATTTGCAGAAATAAATAAATAAGAGCCATGAGAAAGTGCACATCATGAATAAGAAGAAGCCAGGAGGTAAAAATAGAAAAGCAAAAAGTAGCCACAAGTAAAAGCAGAGAAACAAGTGGAACAATAGACTGATTAGTAAAGGCAACAATGGGCATTTGCCTACAATGAGACAACTGAAAATTTCTGGGGAGACACAAAGAACTCCTTGAGGACCCGGGATTTGATTACTGAAGCAGCTTCTTGTACTTTCCCTCTTCTCCTGTAAACCTACAATGAACTCCCATGATAAGTGGAAATCTAAACATGTTTACTTCTTATTTGGAAGTAACTTAATAATGCAATGGGAAAGTGTAAAGAAAATGTATGTGTTTCTGCTGGGCAGCATTTACAAGTCAATTTTTCTTTAGAATCTAACCAGGATAACAGCTCGGAACTTTTAACCTTCAGAACCATATTAATCTGTTCCAACTCTTTCATCTTACTGCTAATATTTTGTTAAGTATAACTTTTCCCCCATCATGAGTCAATATTTTAAAACAGTACTTAGGTTAAGAGAAAAAATGTCACTTAATAAGATAATATCATCTCTCTCAGGTACGTTAAAGTTCACTCTTAGTTCATTAATGTAAATCAAAATAAGTACATTAAGCTACTAGTCATAAAAAAGTTCAAAACAAAACACAAATGAAATAAGATGATTCTCTAACATACTTTTCCCAACCAGTATTTGATCTGTAACTCTCAAGACTTCAACTGATTAATATTTTCTGCCATAAAAATGCCCATGATGGAAGCCAAAATGTTTTAAGAAGTTCTTCTTTCACTTCTCCTAGATTAACTCTTATACGGGGTTGAAAAGATATCCCTTGACCACTAGCTATGGACAGAACCACTTCTGCCATATACAGTTGGTCAAAATAATCACAAAGCCTGCTCACAGTCAAGGAATAGAGAAATAAACTCTATGTCTTGATGAGAGAGTGGCAATGTCACACTGCAGAAGAGTACATAGGATGGGAGATCTCTGGTCATCTTTGGATAATACAATCTGTCAGCCTCCAAAGTTAAAAGTGCGAGCACAGATATATTTTACAAAGTATCTTCTGCATTTTTTTCTATTTTTATAGTATTTTCACAATACTTGGCATGCAGCGGATATTTTTACACAAGTTTTATTTTTCAAGTAAGTTTTGAAATATTTCTAGTACTGCCACACAGTATACAAAAAGTAGAGGTGCTATTTTTTTTCGGGGGTGGGGGTTAGATACAGACAAGAAGATGCTACCTATAAAATGTGGGATAAATTTTCAGCTGCAGTAAGATTATTGTTTGCCTTATGTTTTCTTTGATGAAAGTGGCCAAGAAGACTTCCATCCTGAAAATTTCACCTTCTAAAAGCCCCATTTGTTGAGTACTATTTCCATGATTACATAACTAGATTTGATCCCTGGGTGTGGACTATGCATGTACTTAACCTGAGGTTGATTTGTCTCTCCTCTAAGGATGCATAAAAATTAGTTTTTAAAGGTTCCTATAAACTTTCATCAGCTAAGTTTGTATTAAAGGAAAAAAGCAAAAAACCAAAAGAGCCTTCAGTATTCTAGATAAAGAACCTCCTTTTGATTGTTGCCAGGGAGACCTCATCTGAAGCCTCCCTCTGTGCTGGACATGCATTGGCTCATATTCATCACTATTGACAGTCTCATATGTGTCACTGTCCAGCAAAAATCCTATCTGTTGCTATTAATAAGTACCCTTTGCCACATTGATTAGGTGCTTATCTGAGCTTTACAGACAACAACCTCCCTGCTTGTCTCAGAAGTCTCATATTAGTCAGAATGGTACCCCTAACTCTTCACTCCCTATTTTCATGACTTTAGGTACACACAGCTTTGACCTTAGATACTTTCTTTGTACCTCTGTCTTAGCACTCAAATCAAGACATTCTCTTGAACCTTGTTACAGTGTTAACTCTCAGACAACCACACTCTGCTTTGTGCATTTCATATCTGGCACTTTCTGGAAGTCGTTTGGGTGTGGCTACTCTGCCTAAACTATAGATGGTAGAAATCTCCAAGCTAAAGTGTGGGGCTTCTAAATAACATGCACACAATAAATTTTAAAAGGATGCACGCAAATATCCCATTTTTAACATGACTTAACTCCGTTTCTTGATAACAATAACAATAATTAAGTGGAACTGGAAAACTATTAGATCTAGTCCAGTAAATCAGTGGTATGACACACAAAGTAGATATTAGGAGGCAAAGGAGAAGCTTGTTCCCAGCTTAGCTGTAAACCGTGCTCAAAGATTCAGATGCTACTGTAACTCCCTAGAGAGCCAATGGGTTGACCTCACTAGGAATTTATTTCATTGACATGTCCACCTTGAAAGCAGTTTATCCAAAAGAATGAGGCATGCAAGCTCAATTTGAGAATGATACCAATTTAGAAAGAGGAGGCAGTTATCAATAGGTGCTTTATGTGAGTTTCATGGCCTCACATTTGTATTGTAGGAAAATTGACTTCCAGAGAAAATAAAAGCTGTTTTCACCAAAATCTTCATGAGATATTGCGACCATGAAGTCCAATATGAAGTGGCTACTCTGGTTGCTTGTATCTGGGACATATATATCCAAGCACACCACAAAGGTGGGAGAAAGGGCTTCTCTTCCCCTAAGCATAGAGCCGAACGGCCACATGGCGATTCCTCAGCTTCAACAATAACTTTAGTTTTGGTGCAGCAAAGCAGCTTCAGTTCAATAGAATATTGACATTACTCAGTTTCAGTGATTTTTATCCAGAGACTGTGACAATATCAGCAGCCTTAGAGTTCCTTTGAAGGATTGTGTGGACATTGATTATTTTAGCAGCATACATTACTTGAGAAGTATGGACCAACAATGAGAGCAAAAAGGAAAATTTTAAAAGTTACACAGAGGTCCCAAAATAATTGGTGGAACTTTGAGAGGGACTACAGTTTCCACAGTAGAAATTAAAGAAGGTACAGAAAACTATTGTTTGTCATTTTTGAGCTTAGTCTATATAGGTTTTTTCATATAAATTAAAAAAAAAAACAAGATATGAATTAAGATGTAGAATTGAGAAAAGCCCCAGCAGAACATGGGGATGAATGTTAAACATTGGCTTCTCTAACCCTACAACTTTGCAATCTATTCCCTGCCTACCTTTTCATTTTTCCTTATTTTGTTTATACACATGAAGGATATTGGATGATGGAGCCTGTGCCTCTGACCTGTGCCTCTCCACAAAATAGATCCATTATATGCATATAAAAAAAGAGTACGCATAAAAACAAACACCATGCTTGAAATTAGAAGAAAACATTTCAGTAGTACATTCAGTTAAACTTGCTCTTCTTATTTAGGATGCTATTATAGCTTCTTTGCTAGAATGTTGATTTCTAGAATTGTTTGCTGCTAGCAACTCACCATAAAATTCAAGAAGTGTGTCATAAAAGATCTCATCAAATATAACAGTTAATCAGATTCTTTTAATTCTCTGCATACATTTTCTCAAAATAACACATAGTATCCTTAAGAAAATGAGTTCTAAAATATGATCAAAGCAAAAATAACCTGTTTCTGATGGAAGCCCAAAGTGTCTAGCAAATACCTTTCTAATTCAAATAAACAGAGACAAATAGGTTAATTTTGTTTATTGTTTTATTTTTAACAGCTCTCAGCCAGGATCTCATTTACATTTTTTTTTTTTTTTTTTTTTTACTATAACTCTCTTTTAAAAGGGTATTTCCTCAAGACAAAGAAACTTCCTGGCATAATTGGCATGAGCATGTTATGTGAAATTGAATTATGTTAGCCAGCATTTCTCTAATTACCATTTTTTCATGGGCATCTATTATTCAACAATAATATTAGAAAAATAATTAATACCTTCAGGACAAGGACCTGAACTTTATGCAAATATAGATTAGAAAAGTCCAAATTATTTTTTAATGAGCTATATGTATTATGTCTCCCTATCTAGAGTTCATCTGGACCATGGCATTAAATAAGCTTAGAGTTAATTAAGCGTATTATAACTATTCCTAGCTTCTGCCATTATTAGTATGAATCTGCCAGCTCAGAGGCACTCAGCAAACATGAAAATACTTTATCAACATCCCTCTTCAAAACACCTTGAAATATTTCAATCCTGTCTATACTCTTGGGATAATTCTAGAAGCTCAAACCTATTGGACCCATTTTGAAATCCATTACTTTTCTATTTATATCAATATGAATTTCAGGAATAGAGGAGGCTTTCTTTGTAGATGTTGATTTATATTAATAAGAGCTACAGCCAAACAATTGCTCTCAAGCACATGCACACACGAAGGTAGGATATCTCTTGCTGCAAAGATACTGGCTCAGGCAGCAGATTAAATGAATAGATTTGCTTCATATTTGAGTGTGCTAAATTGAATACAAGTCATAATAGAAAATCTCAACATGCAAATGAAATCAGAAGAGCTTTTCTAATTTTCAGGAAGTGAATGACAGAATCGCCCTTTCAGTTAAAAAAAAAAAAAAATCTTCAGACCACTCATTAATAGCTGATCACATGTTAGCACTAGCCAAATTAATTGAATTGAAACCTACTCAGAGGTTGTGTTAGTTAGAAGAGTGAACCCTGTTGGAGCAAGTCCTTCTAAAATCCACCCAAAATTTGAAAGAATTATTACTTATATAAGATAATCCTATGGATGGAGAGGAGCAGTGCCATGAATATCAAGAGAAAAGCAATAGACATTCATTTTCTATTAGGAACTCAGCAGGGAAAGGAAAAAAAGCAAAGTCAAGATGAATTTTCCATGGGGTGGGTTCAAATTCTATCATAAACCCTAAGGCCATATTTCAACAGCTGTGGCAAAATTTTTTATAGGAGAATGATTTGACATTTGAAGAGTTATCTTTCCAGTCTCTTCCATGTAATTCTGTGATGAAACAACAAACTCAGGCATCCTGGAGAAGGCCTGGAATATCAAAAACCAATAGATTGTGGATTCAGACAAACCAGACTTTAAATACAAGCATAGCCATACACTACATGAGCTACCATGGAAAATCAGTTAACTTTTCTCAGCCTTAGTTCTTTCTACAGAAAGAGAATTCACTACACAAACAGAGCCATCAAAGGGCATGTACCCAGCAAATATTTTGAAACATAACAGGCATTCAGTAGTTATTTGTTCACTCATCTCCCTTTCTTCAGATATTATCTTCACTCTATTTTTATGCTATTGGCTACTGTTCAAAAACTTCAGTCGCTTTGTGCGATTTTGCCTTCAGTGTTGTATATTCTACTTTTATCTCAAGGTGTTCATCAGTTTGACCCATATAATATATCTTTTGAAATACCTCAAGACCTTCTGTCCCCACAACCTAACTCCATTCTTCCTCTAGGGTTGGAGGAAGAACAGAATAATAGTCAAATGGAATTAATAAGAATAGGCTATTGTACCAGAAGGTGGAATTTCTGTTGGGAAGAATAAAGGAATCATAATGGCAGCTAGACCCAGGCAAACACATTCCTGTCTCTCGTGAAATACTCTTCCCCTTAGAATTCCTTGTGGCTAATAGGTTTCTTTTCTTCTTGGAAGAGAAACACCCGCAACTCTGGAGGAAGAGTTCAGGAAAAAGGAACTAAGAGACAGGATAGTGAGGCCCACACATTATTTAGGGCAAGGTAGTCTTCATGACACATATGAAGTACAGGTTTGTTCTCTGGAAGGATGGACACATAAGCATTTCAGAGCCAAATCAGTAATTATTCTTTTTCCTTTTGTGAAATGATATCTGTGCACATGGGACTCAAGTTGAGATGGTCAAGGGGGGCTGCAACTGCTGTATGAGACAGGTAGAAATCTCAAAGATTTGATCCTGTCCACATGCTATCACTACCCTTCTAATAGTTAAATGAATGTAGCCTGGTTTTCTTGAGTTTCATACAAAACAGTTTACAATATTATAAAATATGATTTTATAACTTTACTATAAAGATTTAGTACCTCATAAAGAAATTTTGAACTTCTTTTCCAAAAATGAATATAAAATATTTGTTCATATCATATACAAGAACTCTCTTAGGTTACATATTCAGATAACTATTTATAGACACTAATTTTTGATGGATCACTATGGTCAGCTACATAATAACACCTCAAAATATTTACATCCTAATCTCTGGAATGTTTGGATGTTTTCTTACATGGCTAAAGGAATGTTGCAGATGTGATTTAATTAAGGATCTTGAGGAGGGGCAATTATCTTACCTCATATCATGGACCATAATGCAACCCTCAGTGACCTTATACGGAGGAGACAGAGGGAGTTTATAACAGGAGATGATGTGAGGGTGCTGCTGACTTTGCAGATGAAAGAAGGGGACCTGGGTTGAGGCATGCATCTCTAGAAATGGAAAAGGTAAAGGATCACATTTTCCCAGAGAACCTCCCTAAGGAATGTGGCCTTGCCAATACCTTCATTTTGTCCCAAAGAAACCCACTTTGAGATTCTGGTCTCCAAATCTATAAAAGAATACATTTCTGTTTCAAGTGACTAAATCTGTGGTAATTTGTTACAGCAACCATGGGAAGCCAATAAAGTCAGAAATGTTCTAACCAAATAGCAACTGAGGATTAAATAATTTATAATTTGAGTATGTGAACAGAAACTAAAGCTTTTCCCAAAACCTCCAAACTTGATTAGGTACTTTCACAGCATAGCATAATCCTCTCTCACTGCATCTCTCACATACACTGAAACTTAATTATTTAGTCATCTCTCTTTTCCAAAAACCAGAAAGTCCATGAGAGCCTGGTTTCATATCTGCCTTACTCATCTCTGTATCCCTAAAGTTGAGCATAGTAGCTGACACATAGCAGAATCAATAAACATTTGTTGAAACAATAAATATGTGAATGAGAAAATGAATGAATAAATAAATTGTTTAAGAATGGTGCCAAGCAAGGAGAAGCAAAGCAAGGCAACACAGGCAAAAGAGCATTACCTCACACATGTAAACTGTTGTCAGTATAGGAAAGAAAGCCAGTGGATTCAGGGGATTTTTTTTCATGCTCTTCTTGATCATCTTTTGCTAAGTTTCAAGAAGCAAAGCACAAAAAGGCAGCCAAATGAAATCAAAGTTTTGTATTATCTATAAACTTTTAAAGAGACCTTAAATTATCATAAAATGTAAGCATTTATAGATGATCGTAGGATCAAACATTTAAATATTTGAAAGATTTCTAATTCATTTTACAAATTGTATTTTAAATGTATTTCATTGTACTATATAATGGAAATACTATTATTATACTGTTGTATTGTGTTATTATATGGTCTAAACAATGATTCTTAGTAACAAATTACAAATACAGTACTTTTACCATTTTACACAAGCCAATAATCAATAGTCAAATTCAACAGGGAAGTTGTATCTTTAAACTCCAAATGTTTTACGTACCCCAAATGGTTGTGTTTCCTGTCTCTACACAGGAAAGACAAAGAACATTCACTAAAGTTTAATTCTCCTTGACAATTAGCACTTCTCTAAAACACACTCAAAGACATAGAAATGGGAGGTTCTACTTTGACAGCACCTAAACCACCTGTGGGGTGGGTTGTTTGTCCGGTGACTTGCTCCTCGCAATTACTAATATTGCTCAGTAAGGAGGGCTAAGCTTTTCCCGCTTTCTAATATACGTAAAAACCTTGTCTGTAAAAGTTTTTACTATCAATAAATGCATTTCAATCATAGCCAGTCTATGTATCCCAAGCTAAACGCTTTCTTCAAACAGAAGTGCATATCCTGGAATCTTTTGCACCTGTTAATTTGAAAGCAAAATTTGGATCTGAAACCTTTTTTTATTTTTATCTAAGCACTTCTTTACAGCTGTTCAAACTAGTATGATAATATGAAAATCACATATCATTTATTCAGAAGGGAAATTAACTTTTTTAATAACATACATTTCAGAAATTTCCCATGTAGATAAACATTGCTTTTTTTTTCCCCAAATTTAGATTTTCTTGACAAAGATTTGTTCTGTGTCATCGAATTCTTGTTTCTCTAGTTTGAGAGCTATATATGAATATGCAAATAAACTAGAGCAGTAGTCATTCATTGGAAAGCAATACTAATACTAATATTAATGCCATTCATATCTTACAAAGAACTTCTCAGAGTTAATATATAATGTATAGTATTATATGCAAGTAATTCTCATTTGCATATAATATAGAAAAGTATGCCTGCCTTAGTATAACTAAAGCTGACTTTGAAAATATTTCCAGCACAAAATCCATTTTTAAGTATTGGTGATCATTAAAAAGTCAGGAAACAACAGATGCTGGAGAGGATGTGGAGAAATAGGAATGCTTTTACACTGTTCGTGGGAGTGTAAGCTAGTTCAACCATTGTGGAAGATAGTGTGGTGATTCTTCAAGGTTCTTGAACCAGAAATACCATTTGACCCAGCAATTCCATTACTGGGTATATACCCAAAGGATTATAAGTCATTCTGTTATAAAGATACAACCACACATATGTTTATTGCAGCACTGTTCACAATGACAAAGACGTCGAAGCAACCCAAATGCCCACCAGTGATAGACTGGATAAACAAAATGTGGCACATATATACCATGGAATACTATGCAGCCATAAAAAAGGATAAGTTCATGTCCTTTGCAGGGATATGGATGAAGCTGGAAGCCATCATTCTCAGCAAACTAACACAGGAACAGAAAACCAAACACCTCATGTTCTCACTCATAAGTGGAAGTTGAACATGAGAACACATGGACACAGTGAGGGGAACATCACACACTGGGGCCTGTTTGGGGGGTGTGGGGTTATTGGAGGAATAGCATTAGGAGAAATACCTAATGTAGATGATGGGTTGATGGGTGCAGCAAACCACCACAGCACATGTATACCTATGTAACAAACCTGCACGTTCTGCACATGTATCTCAGAACTTAAAGTATAATAAAAAACTAAATAAATAAAATAGAATAAAATAAAATAAATAAAGATTGTTAGCTATTAACAAATGACTCTCTAAAGAACAACACACATTTTGATTAGGAGCAAGGAAATGTGGCAAAGATTGTAAAAATTCCTGTCAGATTTTAACATTAATACATTAGTCAGGCTAAGAGTTATATCAGTAAAGGATGAGTGATGAGAAAGCTTCAAGTATACCAACAGATTCTGGGCTAAAGTACAGAACTGTCACGAACAAGATCTGACAATGAAAAGCAAAGAAAAAAAATCACAGAATGGTACCCTCAACTTGATTCGCCATCTGCTAGAATATTTGTATTAAGATCTTGATTTCTGGACTTAAAAGATCACCCAGGATGGGCATGGTGGCTCACACCTGTAATCCCAGAACACTGAGAGGTCAAGGTGAGGAGGTCACTTGAGCTCAGGAGTTCGAGACTAGCTTGGGCAATAGGGCAAAACCTCATCTCTACAAAAAATACAAAAATTACCCGGACGTGGTGGTGTGTGTCTGTAGTCCCAGCTACTTGGGAGGCTGAGGCAGGAGAATTGCTGGAGCCCAGGAGGTCGAGGTTACAGTGAGCCATGTTCGTGCCACCGCACTCCAGCCTGGGCAACAGAGTGAGGTCTCCAGCTCTAAGAAAAAAAAAAAAATCCTCAATTTTCTTCTCACGCTAATACATCATGGTAATAATGACTTAAATTATATTTCTGTTAAGGCCATCTTTTAACAGGAAGATAGATGAGAAAAGAATTCACGTTAACACAGCAGTACTTATAAAATTTAAAAAGTGATTATGAACAACCTTCCTATTTGCTTTAGAGATAAAAGAAGAAATACAATTCAATTTGGAGTTGATAAGAAATTGTAAAAAAGCAATCACTTGTTTTGAACATGGACTCTGTAAACTAACATATTTGAGCTACTGAATACTTCACAAGCCAGATTTTAGTGGTCTTTAGTCTCAGGTTGGCACCTCTAATGTTCACACAGACTGTTTCGAAAGGAAATTTGCAAAACAAAGAAAGATCAAAGTACATTTAAATATGTGGATGCGGCTGAAGTATCTATCAGTGGAAAAGATCTCCAAGATGGAAACTGTGATCTTTAAAAGACAGTTTCTGTTTGTCAGCAGAACCCAAACAAAACATCATTTTGTTCCAAAAGATGAAACCAAGGCATTTTTACAACTAGATTTGGACTATGGGCTTCCTAATTAATTTATGACTTCTAGCTCTGTATGGTAACGTTTCTAATCCATTTCTTGAAGAAGAATAACACCACACAATGAAAAGTTGAATTTATTAAGAGGCCAACATTAGGAATGGGCGGAGACTTAGAATTCATGTAATAAAACTATCTCATGTTACAGGCATGCAAACAAAGGCGTAGGGAGGTAAAGTGACTTGCCAAAAAGATGACACAACCTTTCCTCTAAAAGGAGGAAAAAGACTCCTCATCTCCATACCCACTGTCAAGTCCTCTTTCCCCCAATATTAAAGCACAACAAAGAGCAACTGAATGTGAGTGAATGATTTACCGTACATCATGCTTGCGTTTTGGCAGCATTTCACTACTTTTTGAAGCCATAGTGTTCTGAGTTACTAAAGATTGACACTACTATTTCAGTGAAGTTTATTGTTCACATGAAACCATTACAAAGTAGAGTAAGAGACAGAACAAATTTGATTTTGAAGTTGACTTTTTGTGCTTAGAGCATGTGATGAGGGAAAATGTTCTGACAGTTCAAGCTTACTCAAGCTTAATGACAGATCTAAATTGGAGCTTGGAGATAAAAGAAATTCTTTAGTGATGCCTCAGTTGTCATTGATTGCTATGAGCAATTTTAAAGCTATTCAAGATGAGAATTGCCAGCTTGGTTCTGAAAGGGGAGAAAGTAGTACATAAGATTAGAGGCTGGTACAAATGCTATCTTGGTTTAAAAAGAGAGAGGACAGTTTAGTATCACACGCATAGGTGACAATCGTGACTACACATAGACATTTACCAGCAGGAAATGACTCAATGAATGTTTAGGGTAGTGTAAGCACCAGCTGTGCTGAGGAAGATGAAAATGAAAAGCAGCTTCCCTTATAAGGATCACCAGCAGCAACATGGCTGGGGAGGGAGGGGGAAGAAAGTGGTTGCTAAAGCTGAGAGCTAATAAAAAATAATCATAAACTATCTTCATAAATTACAGGATATGGTCCTTCTGCTTGCTGAAAATCATAGAATTAAAAAGATATAGAGTCCATTCTGAGAAATTCAATTTCATCAAATGGAAAGTGAAAGCATCTCCAATTCTATATATACACACTGAAGCCTTCATGCCCCATTTACACTACTCGTATCGAATCCCGTAATAAGTTTCTGCCTATTGGGTCCGAATAAATAGTGGTTATCAAAATGTTCTATTTTTAACTGATCTTTTAAGTTGCTTTCTCTTTAGTATTTTTCCTGATAAAATATCCTAATTCCTTACGACTGTTAATTAATTGATGTGCTTTCCCGTAAATAATAGTATCGTTCATTTAAAGGTAGGAGCCAGAAACAGAAAAATTCAGCAATCTTTAAGGGCTTTTTTTTTTTTTTTTTTTTTTGACAAAAAAAGTTCTATCTACAAGTAAGACAGAGGGTCCCGGGAAAAAATATAGCCCCAGTAGAGATTTTCCACTGGAATACACAGCTCTCACCTGTTTGTTATCCCCTAAATATACTGTGCATATTCACACTCAGTGCCTTTTTAAAAAATGAAGCTGTTCTTCTATATAAAAATGGTTTTTCCAAGATTATTCACCTAGCGTATATAACTCATTCTCTACTTCTTACCTCCAACATCACTTTAGTGACCGAAAATCACATGTCAGAGAGAAATAAATATTCTGCCTTTGTATTTCCACAGCACACACCTCCAACATAGCAGTAGCACATACAATCCGTTTATTCCTTCACTATAAGAACTGCCCTATAGAATATTATTTGTCTCTGTATCTGTCACAGGAGTTAATATATTGACTTTTACAGAGCAAGTACTACAGAATATTTGTTCAATAAATGAATAAAAGTGGACTATATCAATAGGATTGTTTATTTCTTTGTTTTCAATGGGAATTACAATAAAATATAAAATCCAGCTACGGACAACCTTGCCAGTGAATTTTTCTTCCACATATATCACAGAAATGTATATTTTACCCTAATATATCCTATACAAATATTTCATTATGTCTATTTTCCACCTAAGTATTTATTGTTAACAAAGAAATTGCATAGGAATTTAGGAGTGTGTTTGTATTATAAGATAAATAACATTTCTCCTTTTGTTTTGCAGCAATATAGAAGAACTCACTAAAAATAGTATTTTCTGTTGACCTAGACTAGGATTGATAAACATAGAAATGGAAAAATGATTTTATGGAAATGACAGAATCCACCTCCTTTCAGAATCATACCTGAGTTAGTGAAGAGAGGAAGTGAATCACAGGAATTCCTGTGTTGTCTCTCGCTGACATCTTCACCTGCAATATCATAGCTTTCAGTTACTGTGGTGAGATTCAGCCACATTATCTGTACTACACCATACTGTCTGCCAAACTATTTCCTTACACAATTCTTTTATAGGAAATAAAAACTACTCTAATCTATTTATTTTTGTCATATGGGTGGACCTGGGCAGAAAAATCCAGATGATTTTGGTAAAGTGAGCTGGAAAAACCCAATGTAAATTTCCTAATAAACAAAAGCAAGCATTTTACAGTGTAAATTATGCCACATCAGGGACATCTCATAGTCCACAAATGTTGCAAATTACTAATAAGATATCCAATCCCAGCAGTCTGGGTATATCCAGTTGTTATTTGTTTGTTTTTCACTAGAAATGATCCTACCAGCAAAATGCTGTTGTTTTCTAAATTCTTGTTCATTTTGGCAATGTGCTCTAATAAGAGAAGGGAAAAAAATTCATTGAAATAACCTCCCATGAGGGTGCTTGTTATCTGTGAAGGTATATATAATGTCATTGTCTTTATAAGAGCAGAAATAGCTCTGACCTTCTCAAGAATGTATACAATCGCCGAGAGTGGTGGCTCACGCCTGTAATCCCAGCACTTTGGGAGGCCAAGGCGGGTGGATCATGAGGTCAGGGGTTCAAGACCTGCCTGGCCAACATAGTGGAACTCAGTCTCTATGAAAAATACAAAAACTTAGCCAGGTGTGGTGGCTCAGGCCTATAGTTCCAGCTACTCAGGAGGTTGAGGCAGGAGAGTTGTTTGAACCCGGGAGGTGGAGGTTGCGATGAGCTGAGATCTCACCACTGCACAGAGACAGAGTGAGACTCCATCTCAAAAAAGAAAAAAAAAAAAAAAAAGAATGTATACAATCAATCTAAAAATGGGATAGTTACACTTACTTAACATGCCTTATTTTTATCCAAATAAACGTGAAAAGAATCTAATATCATATTTGAAACTCTAATATAATATTTGAATATCTACATAGGATATTATATTAGAAAAAAATAATAGTAGTCTTTTTATAATGTTTGTTCGCGTCACAAAATTACTGAGAAGGAAAGCATTTCTAAAGTTACATTAGAACTTTGTAATTCATGTTTGTGTTGGAATGATGGTTACCAGAATCTGGGAAGGGTAGTGGAGGAGTGGAAGCGGGGATGGTCATTGGGTACAAAAATATAGTTGGATAGAAAGAAAAAGACCTAGTATTTGATAGCGCATCAGGGTGACTATGGTCAGCAATAATTTATTGTACGTTTTTAAATAACTGTAAGACCATAATTAAATTGTAACACAAAGAAAGGATAAGTGCTTAAGGTGATGGATACCCCATTTATTCTGATGTGATTATTGCACATTGTATGCTTCTATCAAAATATCTCATGTGGCCAGGTGCAGTGGCTCACGCCTGTAATCCCAGCACTTCGGGAGGCCAAGGCAGGGGGATCACAAGGTCAGGAGTTCGAGACCAGTCAGGCCAACATGGTGAAACCCTGTTTCTACTAAAAATACAAAAATTAGCCTGGCATGGTGGCGGATGCATGTAATCCCGGCTACTTGGGAGGCTGAGGCAGAGAATTGCTTGAACCTGGGAGGCAGAGATTGCAGTAAGCAGAAATCACACCACTGCACTTCGGCCGGGGCAACAGAGTAAGACTCCGTCTCAAAAAAAAAAAAAAAATCTCATGTACCCTACAAATATATACACCTACTATATACTCATAAAAGTTAAAAATTATAAAAAATAAAAAACAAATTCTTCTCTTTTCTAGTAGTCCTCTAAAATTATTTCAAGAATGATATTGATGCTGTAACAAAATTATGCAAAAATTGATAAAGTAAAACTGCAATTTGGGTCTTGTAATAATAAATTTGCCCTGTGGTTTTTCTTATATAATGTAGTGGAATCTTCTAGTACCCAAGCCACTGCAGAAGAGCAAGTTACCTAGCTTTTGAGAAAAACAAAACAATTATTCTTACAAACCACAGGAAACTTAGTAAATTAAAAGAGAAATTATGAATATTATTGAGAAGCATGAAAGAGACAATGCAATCTATTAATTTATGTTCAGAAAAAACATCAGCTCTATACATAACTAATTATTGATAATAATAATAATTTTTCAAAATTTTCCTTTTCTGATACATTTCTGGCCACTACTTAACATTCCAGTTTGTGCCCTTGCCTACCTTACCATACAACAGACTCTTAATTTTGTATTGATTTAATGAATTATTGATTTAGTCTGTTTTTCTTCCATTAGTCTGAATATTTTGGAACTGATGCTGTATTTTCACTTACCCTGAAATTAACTAATAAAAAAGTCTGAATTATAACATTTTAATGCATCAAAATTGTTCTTTTAACAAATGTTCTTTTAACTTTGAAGAAATAGCAATTATATTCTCAAAGTCTTTGTTTCACTAACGCTGAGGAAATGAGGCTTTAATTTTAACAGGAAAACACTGTTGATTTATGGGGGCACATTTTTGGTTATTTTTATTTTTATTTTTATTTTTTGCCCTTGTTAATTAAAAAACAGGAAAAAGGATGGGCACGGTGGCTCACGGTGGGAGGTCGAGGCAGGCAGATCATCTGAAGTCAGGAGTTTGAGACCAGCCTAGCCAACATGGTGAAATCCCATCTCTACTAAAAAAAATTAAAAAATTAGCCAGGAGTAGTGGTTCACACCTGTAATCCCAGCCACTCAGGAGGCTGAGGCAGTAGAATGGTTTGAACTAGGGAGGTGGAGGTTGCAGGTGAGTCTAGATCATGCCGCTGCACTCCAGCCTGGGCAACAGAGTGAGATTCCTTCTCAAAAAAAAAGGAAACATATATATTGAAGTAGTGTATTTGCTCTTACAATAGGTATATTTCTTGTTTTTTAAAATCCGATTCATCATTCAGGCAAATTATTATGTAATCTTACGTTTCCCTCTAAATTATATTAATACATGCATTCTCATGTGTAAAAAAAAAAAAAAGAAAATCTGATTATACTTTCAAAGGCCAGGCCTATATGCCCCTCAACCTTTTCAACAATAATGTTTGTTTGTTTAATCTAAAACAATGAAACTGCTAAGGTTTGAAAACAGAGAAAGCCTTTATCAAACCTAGAAAGATTGGATTAATAACTGTAATTATATGATAATCTGATATGAAATTGAATTTTTAATTTTGATAACATTTAATCTTTAGTTCACATAACAAGTAGTACTCAAGATTCAAGGATATATGAAGGTATGGTTGAAGAGATTGTTCTAGGTGGAAGAAGGCACTGTAAATAACAATTACCAAGATGCTGCTGTGAATGCCTTTTTACTGTTCATTATAGCAAACTGCTGTAGAATTTTCACTATATTCTGGGGAGCATCATGAAAGAGATTCTGGCGTCTGTGATCTTTTGCTGGGTCAGTAGTGATCCATCAAATATGTACCCCTAGGGAGATACATATTCCTTGATGTGAAAGTTAGAAAATACTTCAACTCTATTACTTTCTGTATTTTTTTACATTTTAAAAATGGAGCTTGACTTTTCTTCCTAGCACACTATAGGACATGCCTGAAACTAATGGACTTCAGACTCATCTAGCCGAAATAATGCAGTCATCTATTTTAATCTGTAGTGTTTGTGGGGTCACGTCCTTCTTCACATTCCTAATATTTTTATTTATAATATCTCTTTTTTCCCCTTTGATCAGTTTTTCAAATGTTTACCTATTTTATTAGTATTTTTAGCAGATGTATTTTAATTGTATTAATAATTTTCTTTGTTTGCTTCTTTGTATATTTTTACTTATTTTCTCAATGTCTAACATTATATTTACTCTTCATTTCTTTTACATTATTTGGATTTATTCTGTGTTTCTTTCCATTAATTTTGGGGTTGAATGCCCAGCTCATTTATCTCAGTCCCTCTGGTGTAATGACATCACATCAGGTAACTTTTAAGCCAGTATCTTTCTCTCTATGTAACATTTGGTTATATGTTGTAAATATTGAGGTGTGGTAAATTCAATTCCAAATATTCAGCAATTTTTAAATTATCTTTCTTATTCATCTTTTCTTTTTAAAAATAATTTTAATATTTATTGTAGATTCAGAGGTTACATATGCGGGCTTGTTACCTCGGTATTTGCGTGATGCTGAGGTTTGGGGTATGATCGATCCTGTCACCCAGGTAGTGAGCACAGCACTTAATATTTAGTTTTTCAACCATGCCCTCTTCCTTCTCTTCCCACTCTGGTAGTCTCCAGTATTGTTGCCTTCTGCATATTCATGATCACTCAATTTTTAGCTCCTACATATAAGTAAAAACATGCAGTATTTGGTTTCCTACTCCTACATTAATTTATTTAGGATAATGGCCTCCACCTATATCCATAGTTTTTCAGATGTATAGTTTGTGAATATTTTCTCCCATTCTGTATGTTGTTCATTTACTCTGTTGATAGTTTCTTTTGTTGTGCAGTAACTCTTTAGTTTAATTAGATTTCCGTTCATCAATTTTTGTTTTTGTTGCAATTGCTTTTGAGGACTTAGTCATGATTTTTTTCCTAAGGCCCACATCCAGAGGTGTTTCCCAGGTTTTTCTCTAGGATTCTTATAGTTTGAGGTCTTATATTTAAATCTTTAATTCATCTTCAGTTAGTTTTTGTACGTAGTGAAAAATAGGTGTCCAGTTTTATTCTTCTCCATATGGCCAGCCAGTTATCCCAGTACCTTTTACTGAATAGGGAGTCCTTTCCCCATTCGACTTTGTCAAAGATCAGATGACTGTAGGTAGGCAGCTTTATATTGGGGGTTCTCTATTGTTTTCCATTGTCTATGTGTCTGTTTTTGTACCAGTATGTACCAGTATGCTCTTTTGGTTGTGGTAGCCTTTTCATATAGCTTGAAGTCAGGTAGATGATAATCTAGCAATTATCCCATCCCTCACTTACCCTTCAACACATGCAAGTTGCTGACAGATATATGTTTCTGGTCCCACACTTCCTTACTCATTTTCTTGTCCAAGCTAGTTATGTATTTTCCACATTTCTGAACATAGGCCTCTTGAGTTGTGCTTTGTCTTAGCTATGTCTACATATTTCTTGGACACAGAAAACATTTGAAATTCTGGCTTCCTTGGACACGCCCCTCTGGGTTATACCAAGTGTCCATCTCTATTATCTCCTCATCAAAGGAAAAATGAGAAGACCACATCTATTATGGCAATTTGTTGGTGTATAGCAGAGGATCAAGGCAAAGACCGTGTTGGTACACATGCGCGCACACATACACACACACACACACACACACACAAACACCTCAATATATAAGTAGGTCTCTCCTCACTAAGTCTCCTTACTGTATGTACTCCCACTCTGCTTTTCTCAGAGCAATGGAAGTCTTATTTAATCTGGAAAGAAAGTAGGCAGGAAGGAAACTTTTTCTGACTTATTTTGTATTTTTTTTTTAATGTATTCTTTCTGAGGCTGGGCGTGGTGGCTTAAACCCATAATCCCAACACTTTGGCAGAGCCAGGCAGGTGGATCCCTTGAGCCCAGAAGTTCGAGACCAGCCTGGGCAAAATGGTGAAACCCCATCTCTACTAAAAATACAAAAAATTAGCTGGGTGTGGTGGTGTGTAACTATAGTCTCAGCTACTCAGGAGGCCGAAGTGGGAGGATCATGTGAGCCCAGGAGGTGGAGGTGGAGGTTGCAGTGAGTGGTGATTGCACCACTGCACTCCCATGTGGGCAACAGTGAGACCCTGTCTTCCCCAAATATATATATTTCATGGGGTGAACTTTATGCCCAGCATTCTTCAGGGCTTAAGCTTTTGAAGGTAAGTATCATTTTCTTTTCTTTCTTTCTTTTTTTTTTTTTTTGTTTTTGAGACGGAGTTTCACCCTTGTTGCCCAGGCTGGAGTGCAATGGTGCAATCTCGGCTCACCGCAACCTCCACCTCACAGGTTCAAGCGATTCTCCTGCCTAAACCTCCCAAGTAGCTGGGATTACAGGCATGCTCCAGAATGCCCGGCTAATTTTGTATTTTTACTAGAGACAGGGTGTCTCCATGTTGGTTGAGCTTGTCTCAAACTCCCTACCTCAGGTGATCCGCCTACCTCGGCCTCCCAAAGTGCTGGGATTACAGGCGTGAGCCACCACACCCGGCCATTTTCTTTTTTCTTAAAAGAGGCTTCAGGTGTACAAAACCTGTGAAGACTCCTTGAGGAAGTAATTGCCTCATCAACCTCAAGGTATGAGAGGGAGCGTAATTCTGAGTAATAGAAAATCCTAGAAGTAACATAGAAGCTAATATATTACAAAATATGATTCTGACACATATGGTAAGAGACCAGCACTAATGCTTTTTATTTGTGTTAAAGAAAAATTGTAAGAATTAAGACATACTTTATCCCAATTCTAATCTTCATTTCAGGATATCTCTGACCAGTGAATTATTTTCAGAACTAGACAAGCTTTAAGGAGGTTATATACTGTTATGTAAAGGGCCTTCAAAGCTCTGAAGGTTGTAAATATTTTTTTTTAATTCAATAAGAATAAAAATAAAGTTTTATTTCCAAACACAAAATTTTGTTTTTACAAGGGAAACATACAAGGTCCATACGTTAGAATACTAAAATATTTCCAGACAACCAAGTAGAAAATAAAAACAATCACTTCTTTGTGGCTCTTCTTTGATAAGAATTTTTCCAGGATTTTAAGTAGAAATCAATCAAGTTTGGCAATATTAGGCCTCCACATCCACAAGACTGACATAATCAATGTTACCCTAAAACTCTGTAAAATACAATTCATTTTCAGCACATTAGCATATTTTCTGGAAGCAATATGAGGTTGAGAAAGAGACAATATTTTTAGTAAACAGTGGCAATCAAACATTAAGAATAACTGCAAAACAAAGCGAAAATATATCTACCTCTAGGGTGAAATGAAAACTTTAACATAAGTTGTTTTTTCCTTCTGTGTAGGAAAAAAAGACTATAAGTAATTTTTAAATTTTGCATTAAATGTATTAGAACCTAGTTTTAAAACTGAGAATGTTTAAAAATATGTACCACAAAGAAACAACATTAATTTAAAAATCAAAAATTCACAACCATTTAAAAGTACCTTGTATTTCGAGGCTCTTAAAACTGTTTGATTTTAAATTTTGTTATAAAATATAAGCTCTATGAGGACATACACCTTCTCTAAGTTTTTCCCCACTGAATTTTCACTGCTCAGAACATTAAATAAAATATGAAAATCACTGCATAAATCCCCATAGAATGAATTAAAATATGCGATTTTAATGACCACATATTTGTGACACAATGAAGGTATTTTGTCCTTAGTATTTCATAAGGGAGATGCTAAGTGATATTTTTCAAATAGCACATGGTTATTTAGTATCAGATAAAAATGTTATTCAGTTTTACATCACTGTAATGTTCTTTCCCAATAGCAGAACAAGATTTATGAGGCTACTAAAGGGTTACATATGTACATCATTGAATAAATCAAAACTGCTATTTTAATTCCATACAGAACCTGAAATTTTGTCAGATTCCGAGAAAAAGCTTTGGTTTGTTTTCCTTTAAATCTGTATCTATTGAAGTATAACTAACATTTGTTCCTGAGCAGTTTGTCCATCAATTTATTCATCCATCCATTCGTTCATCCTTTTTATCTTAATGATATCATTCAGCACTAAAATAAAGGAACCATACAAATAAAGCTGATGGAGTCTGAACTATCACAATAAGTAACCCAACTTACTTTGTGCTTAAAGAGTACTATGACTTTGTTATGCCTTTGTTTTTTACAGCAAGAAATTTTTCTTGTTTTTTACAGCAAGAAATTATTTTGTCACATTCGCTTTGTTGTAGGGAGGGCCAATAAAATCTCAACAATCTGATGATCCCCTAAACTTTCACCGTTCTCCATCATGTTTCAAGCAACTCCCTTTTACTTCACCAGGAGAGTTTGATTAGGTCATTCCCTCCATTTACACTGCAGGGTTTCATTCATTCCTGGGATAAGAGGAGAATGAACACTTTAAGAAGAATCTAACCAAGCCATACGGGTTTCTCTGTGAGCTCAGGATTGTGAAAGAAATTAAAGGCATATTGAATGAGAAAAAGTTAAAGGAAACTGGAGGTATTTAGCAGTGAGAAAACTCTAAGACTAGGCAAGGTCATGGTCTTCAAACATTTGAAAGGTTGTAAGGTTCCAAAAAGGAATATTTGTACTAGGGATAGAAGTAGTACTGGTGGCAGGAAGGTTAAGAGTACAGATTGCAGTTCAATATAAGGAAGTAAGAGCTATTCAAATAGAGATTTGGTTATGCAATTCAGCCCATGTGGAAATCTTCACTATTTATTTGTCACTGGACTTATCCAAGTGTAGGTTAGAAAACCTCTTGATGGGGTTGATGTAAGCCAATTCAATCATTACATTAAGGTTTAGCTTTCATGACCTTTAAAGTCCATTCCAATGCTGAGATTCACCGAGGCTCAGAAACCCACTCCACTGGGAGTGCTGCCTGCCAAATTAGTCTTTGCATGAAAGGCACAAAATGATGTCAATTGTTGCAGCTGCAGTGAGTCAGCTGGAAACTGCCTGACAAAGGCAAAGTTCAACCTAGTTACTAAACCCCAACTAATTTTAAATGATTTTAGCTTCTTAGATGGTTCCAGAATTACACACTCAATTAATGCTGTTGATTTCAGCCAAGTCTCCACAAAAATAAGTGAAAGCAAGGCAATTACTTGGATAAGTCAAAGCAAAGAAACTAAATCTTTCTATTTTAACTCTATTTTCAATGGTTCTGAAAACTCAGACCAAAAGTATATCATGATTCATGATATAGAGGATTGAATTGGAAAATAGAAGTCCAAGTCGCTGCCATATTTCACTGTATTTACAAGAGAGGAAGTTTCAGAGTGAGGCTGATTAAGTTTGAATACTGGCTTAACCATCATTAGTTATGAGACCTTGCAGGAGCTACGATATCTCTGAATCAGTAATCTCATCTACACTAACAACTGCAACTATCATTATTGGAAGCCTGCTATGTGCCTGTCACTGGACTAGAGTTTCAAATGCACACTTATCTTTACAATATTTCTATGAGATGAGCATGTTAATTATGTTTTAGAAATGAAGAAAATGACTTTCAAAGAGATAAAGTCACTTCCCCAAACCACACAGTTAGTAGGAATCTTATGAGAGTTAACAGCACTTTTTAACATTTCATTGTCAATTTTAGCCAGTGAAATGTAAAAGTGTCCTGTAGATCTTACAGGAAGATTCATTTGAGAGAGGAGACATGTTTGTCTTATACCCTGCCTCTGTCCTGCTGTCCAGAAGTTGTCTGTGATGGCTAGAGCTGAAGTCACTGGCTAGCTCTGGTAAGACATCTAGGGACGAGGAAGAAACACACTGAAAATAATCTGGGTTCCTGTGATTTTGAGCAACCACCATGTGTGTCTAAACCAGCTCATAATAAAGTTCAACATGATAGGGAAATGCACTTCTTTCATTTTAAGCATTGTAAAACATTGCTGATACGGGTTTTAGTATAAAGATGCTGACCTTAGTTATCCTAAGTGATATACCACATATCCAAATAAATCATGTTTCTGGAGCAGAGGCTCATGCTGGGGCATAATATGAGAGATGTTTGATTAAACAATATGCAGATAACAACTACAGAAACCGAAAAGCTATCTAGCAGCCTAAAATTTCTGTAAGTTATTAAGTAGCCAACCATGGTAAGTTTTGGGGCAGATTTAACTAAGCAGCAGCATATATACAAAATAAGTTGGAGTTGAGGACAGAAGCTTGTCTTAATAAGCTGTAACATTGGCAAACCAATTCTTCCTATGATATTCCTCTAGAATCCGGTAATAATAAAAACCAGTCATCAATTGATACTGGAAGCCAATAATCTCATCTTTTGTTTGATTCATTTACTTAAATAATTGTGCCATATTCTCCAATGCACCATGCCTGCTATATATGCTCAAGTCCTCAGATTGATTTAGAGATACAGAACATGAAAAGCATAATTCCTGTCCTCTAGTGAAAGAGACGTAAAATTAAACAAATAAACAAACAAATACACAGAAATGAATGATGTGATAGAAATACGCACAAGATGCTTTGGAAGCCCAGAGGAGAAACAGTCCCTTCCCAGATTAGAGGGAGGGATGGGGATTAAAGACTTCTCAAAAGAGGTGACAGTTGACCTGAGTCCTCAGCAATACATAGAATTTAACCAGGCATATAAACAGCAGAAGGGTACTCTAGACAAAGTTAAAAGTCCATACAAATGCAAAGCATTGACAGCTTGACATATTTGAGCTGGTGTACACACATTAATATGGAATAGAGGAAAAGAGGATATGAAGAAAGGGCTGGATAACCAAGGCTCGTTATACTAGCCAGAGGAGCTTAAATTTTATCCTTGAAACATTTAAGATATTTCATGAGCACTTAAATGATCAAACGTGCTTGCTGAGATTACTCTGGGAAGAGTTTGGAGGACAAAATTGCATTACAGATATAAATTGAAGGGCACATTAGAGATATTTAAAACAACTAAGAAGAGTCTACCAAATTTAGCAGTCTAAAGGCCATTTGGTTTCAAGAGTGAGAGAATTTCAGGGGTGCGTGAAAGCCAACTCAAGGCTGACAAGAGTAGAGGATTGAATGAGCAATGAAGTGGAGAGGAGTGGAGACTAACTCTTATGGTCATGTGCTGTATAAAGATGTTTTGGTCAATGATGCACTCCATATATGATGGTGGTTCCATAAGATTCAATGGAGCTGAAAAATTTATATCACCTAGTATTTACCATACTACACTTTCATCATTATTTTACAGTGTACTTCATGTATATATACACACATATACATGCACACACACACACATATATATACACACACATTAACTGTAACACAGCCTCAGGCAGATCCTTCGGGAGGTATTCCAGAAGAAGGCATTGTTATCATAGGAGATGACGGCTCCATGGATGTTATTGTCCCTGAAGACCTTCCAGTGGGACAAAACATAGAGGTGAAAGACAGTGATATCGATGAGCCAGACACTGTGTAAGCCTAGGCTAATATGTGTGTATGTTTTTAACAAAAACATTTTAAAAATGTAAAAATACGTTAAAAAGCTTATAGAATAACAATATAAAGAAAGAATATTTGTGTACAGCTGTACAATGTGTTTGTGTTTTACGCTGAGTTTTATTACAAATATTTTAAAAAATTAAAGTTTATGAAGTAAAAAAGTTACATCAGCTAAGGTTAATTTATTATTAGAAAATAAAAATAGTTTTAATACATTTAGTATAGCCTAAGTGTACCGTGTTTATAAAATCTACAGTAGTGTACAATAATGTCCTAGGCTTTCACATGCACTCACCACTCTCTAATTCACCCAGAGCAACTTCCAGTCCTACAAGCTCCATTCATGGTTTCTTATACATTTTTTAATGGTAAAATGATAAACATTTTTTAATGGTAAAATGGTAAGTGTGACATTTTTAAAAACTTTTTTTAAATTTTAACTTTTTTCTTAATTGATATTTTTTTGAGACAGGATCTCACTCTGTCACCCAGGCTGGAGTGCAGTGGCGCAATCACAGCTCACTGCAGCTGCCACCTCCCAAGCTCAGGTGATCCTCATCAGCTTCCTGAGTAGCTGGGACTCCAGATGCATGCCGCCATACCCAGTTCCTTTCTTTTATTGTTGTTGTTGTTGTTGTTGTTTTTGTAGAGACAGGGTTTCGTATGTTGCCCAGGCAAATCTCTAACTTCTGGGCTCAACTGATATGCCCACCTTGGCCTCCCAAATTGCTGGGATTACAGGCTTGAGCCACCATGCCTGGGATAAATCCTTCATACTGTATTTTCTACACGTTTTCTATGTTTAGACATGTGTAGATACATAAATATGTACATTGTGCCACAGTTGCCTACAGTATTCAGTACAGCAACATCCTGTATAGGTTTGTAGTCTAGGATCAATAGGCTATATCATATAGTGTAGCTGTGCAGTAGGCTATATTGTCTAGGTCAGCTGTCCCCAAACTTTTCAGCACCAGGAACCAGTTTCGTGGAAGACAATTTTTCCATACACGCAGTGGGGGCAGAGGAGAGGGTAGTGACGGTGTCAGGATGATTTAAGCACATTACATTTATTGCGAACTTTATTTTCTGTTATTTTCACTTTGTAATATACAATGAAATAATTATACAACTCACCATAATGTAGAATCAGTGGGAGCCCAAAGTTTGTTTTCCTGCAACTAGATGGTCCCATTTGGGAGTGATGGGAGACAGTAACAGACCATCAGGCATTAGGCTCTCATAAGGAGCACACAACCTAGATCTCTCGCATGCGCAGTTCACAATAGCGGTCGTGCTCCTATGAGAATCTAATGCCGCCATTGGTCTGACAGGAGGCAGAGCTCAGGCAGTAATGCGAGCAATGAGAAGTGACTGCAAATACAGACTAAGCTTGGTTCACTGTCCACTGCTCACCTTCTGCTCTGTGGCCTGGTTCCTAACAGGCCACGGAAGTGGCCCAGGGATTGGGGACGCCTGGTCTAAGTTTTTGTAAGTACACTGTGTGATGTTGACACAATGACAAAATCGCCTAATGTTGCATTTCTCAGAAAGTTACCAGTGCGATGCATGATTGTGGTTTTCCATCAAAGCAAAGCTGCTTGAATTGAGACAATATTCAAAAATATGTCTCAGGAAGAAAAGTAAAAGGAGTGTGTCTTTTCCCAAAACTAGAGAGAACTGAAAATGTTTATATTGTGGTGGGGGCAGGAAAGTCTGTAGAAGGATGAGAATAATCATTGAAAGCAAGACCATGAGCACTTAAGGGAAATGGATCCTACACAAAATATGCAGTACAGAATACAGTCAGGCAATAGAATTGTTCATGAAAAGGGACCCCAGGCATGAGTGAAGTATTCAGGTTTAAAGAAATTGGAGAACTTCATTATTTGCTTCCCTATCCCAGATGTAAGCCAATTGGGAGAGTCAACAAGAAAAAAAAAATCACACTCAGCAGAAGGTTTGAACAGCCATATTATCTGTGAGATGCTTTATACTTGATCCAAGAACCAGAACAAAGAAATGTATTCTTTTCTTCCCCATACTTATTATCTTATTTGTCCTTTTCTATGCAAATAGGGGTTGGGATAGAAATAAAAAACCCTTAAAGACATTTTTATTCATCGTTAGGTAGACTCAGACAAAACAACTTGCTGAATGAAACTATAGACAGTGTTTTAAATATTAAAATCCAACCTACAAGAAAGAAGGGGGAAGGAAATTCAGAAAGAAACTGCTAGTATTGTTCAGAAATGCAAAGACAATATTGTCAGATTAACAGTAGGAAAATTAGAAATGATTCTGAGAGATTAACACCTGGGGGGAAAGGTCTCAGGATTAAACTCCAGAGATTAGAAACAAGATTCTCAAAATGCAGTTTTGACAATGGTGAAGACTAGAGTGGTTTTCATCATTGTGTCCCCCATACGTGATGCTGTTACAGCACATAGCACTCACAAATGACTACTATTTGTATATTATTATGAAGTGTATAACATGAGCCTCATACCTTCAGTATGTTTAATCACATTCTTAGTATGGCTAAGTATGGACTATCAGTTCTGTAACACTTAGTTTTCTTTTTAAAAACGTACTTTGTAATTGACAAATTAAAATTATATATGTTTATGGTATAGAACATGATGTTTTAGAGTATATGTACATTAGGGAATAGCTAAATCCAGTTAATTAATATATGCAGTACCTCTTATACATATTCTTGGTGATAAGAACACTTAAAATCTGTTGTCAGCTATTTCCAAGAGTACAATATATTATTACTAACAGTAGTCACCAGGTTGTACATTAGATCTCTTGAGTTTATTCTTCCTATCTGCACTTTTGTATCTTTTGACCAACATGTTCTCAACCTCCCACCCTCACCCCAGCTCCTGGTACCACCAATCTACTCTCTACATCTGTGAATTCAATTTTTTAGATACCACATATGTGACATTCTGTGTTATTGGTCTTACTTGGCCTGGCTTATTTCACTCAATATAATGTATTCTACGTTCATCTACGTTGTTACAAATGACAAGATTTCCTTCTTTTTAAAGGCTGAATCATATTTTATTATGTATCAATCCCAGACGGTCTTCATTCATCCAATGATGTACACTAGGATTGAGTATATATCTTGGCTATTGTGAATAACGCTACAATGAATATGAGAGTACGGGTATCTCTACAACATACTGATTTTAATTCCTTTGGATTCCCAGTAGTGGAATTGCTGAATAATATAGTGATTCTGTTTTTAAATTTTTTGAGGAACTTTCATACTATTTTCCATAATGGCTGTACTAATTTACATTTCCACCACCAATGAGCTAGGGTTCCCTCTCCTCCACATCCTCACCAGAGCTTATTATCCTCCATATTTTTGATAATGGCCATTCTAACAGGTTTGAGGTAATATCTCATTGTGGCTTTAATTTGCATTTCTGTAATGATTGGTGATGTTGAGCATTTTTCATACATCTATGGCCCATCTGAGTGCCTTCTTTTCAGAAATTTTTCAGCTTCTTTGCCCATTTTTCAATCAGGTTATTTGTTTTCTTGCTATTGAGTTTGATAACGGTTTGGCTCTGTGTCCCCACCCAAGTTTCTTCTCGAATTGTAATCCCCATGTGTCTAGGGAGAAACCTGTAATCCCCACGGGTTGAGGGAGAAAGGTAATTGGATTATCGGGGCGGTTCCCCCATGCTGTACTCCTGAAAGTGAATGAGTTCTAATGAGATCTGATTGTTTTATAGGTGTTTGGAAGCTCTTCCTTTGCTCTTTTCTCTCCTTCCACCTTTTGAAGAAGGTGCTTGCTTCCTCTTCGCCTTCCAGCATGATTGTAAACTTCCCGAGGCCTCCCCAGCCTTGTGTATCTGTGAGTCAATTAAAGCTCTTTCCTTTATAAACTACCCAGTCCTGGGTATTTCTTTATAATTGCAGTGTGAGAACGAACTAATGTAGAGTCCTTTGAGTTCCTTATGCACTTTGGATATTAACCCCTTATCAAACGCACAATTTGCAGATATTTCCTCCTACTCCATAGATTATTTCTCCATTCTGTTGGTTGTTGTGCAGAAGCTTTTTAGTTTGAAACAATCCTACTTGTCTATTTTTGCCTTTGTTGCCAGTACTTTTAGGGTCATATCCAAAAAATTCATGCCCAGGCCAATGTCATTTATGGTTTTGTATGAGTTTTAAGATTATCTCTTCTGTGAAAAATGTCATAGGAATTTTTACAGGGATTGCATCAAATCTGTAGATCACTTCAGGTAGTATGGACTATTTTAACAGTATTAATTGTTCCAACCCATGAATATGGGATATATTTTTAATTATTTGTGTCTTCAATTTCTTTCCTCAATATTTTATGGCTTTCAGAGTACAAGTCGTTCACCTCCTTGGTTAAACTTACTTGTAAGTATTTTTTTTTTGTAGCTATTGTAAATAATATTGTTTTCTTGATTTCTTTTTGTAGTTCTTGGTTGTTGCGAAGAAACATTAATGATTTTTGTATCCTGCAAATTTGCTGAATTATTTTATTTGTTCTTACAGTTTTTTACTGGAGTCTTTTGGATTTTCTATACATAAATAATGTCATCTGCAAACAGTGACCATTTAACTTCATCCTTTCCAATTTGGAAGTCTTTTTTTTCTTTCTCTAGTCTAATTACTCTGGCTAGGATGTCCAGTATGAATATTAACTAGTATGTTGAATAGAAGTGATGACAGTGGGCATCTTTGTCTTGTTCCTGATCTTAGAGGAAAAGCTTTCAACTTTTCACCTTGAGTATAATGTCAGCTGTGGGTTTGTCATATGTGACTTTGATTGTGTTGCAGTACAATCCTTCTATATCAAATATATTGAGTTATAATGAAAGAATGTTGAATTTTGTCAAATGCTTTTTCTTCACCTATTGTGATGGTCATATGGTTTTAGTCTTTCAAATGCGGTATATTACATTTATAGATCTGTGTATGTTAAACTATCCTTTCATTTCTGGAGTAAATCCCATTTGATCTTGGTGAATGGTCCTTTTAATTGTGCTGTTTGATTTGGTTTGCTAATCTTTTGTTGAGGATTTTTGTATCTGTGTTCATTGAGAATATTGACCTCCAGAATTCTTGTCTTGAAGTGTCTTTGCCTGGCTTTGGTATCAAAATAACACTGGCTTTGTAAGATGAGCTTTGGTGTATTTCCTCTTCTTCGATTGTTTTGAAGAGTTTGAAATGGTTGGGATTAGTTTTCCTTTAAAAGTGTGATAGAATTCAGCTGTGAAGCTGTAAGATCCTGGACTTTTTTTTTAATGAGAGAATATTACTTATTCAATCTCCTTACTCTTTATTCATATGATAAGATTTTCCATTTCTTTATAATTCAGTCTTGGTAGGTTGTCTGTGTCTAGGAATTTATCTATTTCTCCTAGGTCATCCAGTTGGTTGGCATATAATTGCTTTTAGTATTTGCTTATGATCCTTTATATTTCTGTAGTGTGACACTTTCTAGTGTCTATAGCTTCTGAAGGGGCTGGAGATACAACAGATGGTTAGATTCTCCAAGAGAGTGTTCGTTTATTTATTTATTCATTTGAAAATTATTTAGTAAGCTCTACTACAAATTAGGCATGGTATTAGAACTAGAAATCCAGAACTCAATCAAGTTGCACTGTTTGTTTTCTATCAATCATACAGTTGTACCACAATTTCTAGCTATGAAGGGAAAGCCTGAAACAGCTTCTCTAAGATGGCAGAAATTGAGTGAGATCTCACAATAATATAAATTGTTTACAGCAGTGTTTCTTAAATCTAAATGTGCATGCACTTGGGGATAATGTTAAAATGTGGACTCTGATTCAATAGGTCCAGGGTGTTTCATGAACCATGCTTTGAGTATCAAAAATTCATAGCAATTTAATATAGGTGGTATTAACTAGAAAACACATTTGAAGTTTTGTTTCTATAGTTTTTCTCTTCATATATTTTGCCTTTTTGCTACCTTTTCATAGTGTTTTTGTTTGTTTTCTAGTGCAGTGAGTAATTGCTGTCTCAGTTGGAAAGAGTACACTTTGAATATATTCTTCAAACAAAAATATGCCATAGGTCACTGGTTACTATGGATATTAAAGTATGTTTTAATATTGTTGGGCTCTAAACACTGCATAGCTTAGTTCCTTCAGGAAAAAAATGCTCAATGATATATTTTCTCTTTTTATTAAAGCATTATTTTTTAAGATTGGAGGGAGCACATAAATGCTGCCTTATTTTCTCTTGATAACCAAATTGTTCTACTTTTTTCAGTACTTAATTAGAATAATCTCAATTTTCACTGGAATAATAAATTTGTCACTAATATTCTGTGTGAACTTGACTAGAAAGCTAGAGAAAAATTCTTTCTCTTATCTGAGTTATATATGTGTGTATATACATATATATATATATATATATATATATATATTTTTTTTTTTTTTTTTTTTTTTCTTTTTTTTTTGAGATGGAGTGTCGCACTTGTCACCCAGGCTGGAGTGCAATGGTGCAATCTTGGGTCACTGCAACCTCCGCCTCCCAGGTTTAAGCAATTGTCTTGTCTCAGCCTCCTGAGTAGCTGGGATTACAGACACCCACCACTGTGCCTGGCTAATTTTTGGTATTTTTTAGTAGAGACAGGGTTTCACCATGTTGGTCAGGCTGGTCTCAAACTCCTGACCTCAGGTGATCCACCCACTTTGGCCTCCCAAAGTGCTAGGATTACAGGTGTGAACCACCACGCCCGACCTAATTTTTAAAATCTACCAAAAGACTACATACAATTGTCACCCTATTTTGCATATTGAAAAACAAAGCAAAATCCCAGGAACTATTATTGCCCAACCAACCATTGATACTCTGAATATAACAATCCTCATTGTTAAAATGGCGGTATAGTAGTCTGCTTAATTCCCTGCACCTATAGCTCTCTAAGTCTAAACTAGAATTACTAACATTCCCATGAATATTTAGTTGCCTCACCCCCATTTTTTAGGGCAAGGTCTAGTGTAAGAAGCTTTGGGTCAGTATTTATCATTAAACCCTCCTGACTGTTGGCCTCTCTTAATTTTAATAGCTGATTCACTGGTTGTGAGATGATTTAGTCTGTATTTGGTATTTTAAGACACTAAGACATTGGATTTCCTAATCTTTAGCTTGACTGTCCCTTGGAAAAATATGTAATATCTTCTCCTAGATGAATATCAAAAAGCAGATGCTAGATCATCAAAGTTATAATCTATTCTCTTTCCTACTGCACTGACACCCTTGATTTGAACTTAAATCAGAGTATTGGCTAATCCTCAAAATCTGCCTGTATTTTCCTCCATAAACTAAATTTATCAATTTGGATTTAATTTTAATAAATACTTGTGTTTAAATTTCCCATATTCCTGGTATAAACTCTTTATCTAATACTATGGACATACCTAGATTTCTAATCTTAAATGTTCCAACATATTCCCTTCCCTTTGTTGTCACATCTATCTTTTCCCTCCATCACTCCATTTCTGATTTTGATACTAAGGCCATTTCTTTTTATACTTAAAAAAAAGTTGAGTGCCTACTGTGCTCTAGAAACTGTCTTACATGTAGTAATACACAAGAAATTACTCATCTGCACAAAGCTTATTTTTCAAATGCTGTGATTCTAATATGTACCTATATAAATTTAAACAACTGTGAACTGTATTCCAACTTTATTTCATTCAGTATTTCTGATATATATTTTTATATTTTTACAAAATACATGTTTCCAAAAACGCTACAATTTTAACCATCTATTTTACTTACATAAAATATTCCATAATAATTCTTTTAGAATCCTAGATTGCAGTTTTAGAAAAAAAAAAAAAAAATTAGAAAATACCTAATTCAACACCCTTACCCAAATTCAGAATACACTTTCCAGAGTCTGTGTACATCATCTAGTTTCTGCTCAGATATCCAAGAAATGGGATTTTTTTTTTTTTTTTTTTTTTTGGGACAGAATTTTGCTCTGTCACCGAGGCTGGAGTGCAGTGGTGCAATCTTGGCTCACTGCAACCTCCGCCTCCCAGGTTCAAGCGATTCTCCTGCATCGGCCTCCTGAGTAGCAGGGATTATAGGCACCCACCACCATGCCCGGCTAATGAGTTTCTTATTTCATAAGGTGAGCTCACATTGTTGTTTCTCTAATTGGTACCATTTCTGCTCTTTCCTCAACAAAGAAAAATATTATCATAAGGTAACCTCCAAATATTAGAATTGCACCATCCCGTGTCACCTTAATTCTTTCTTCTCTAAGTTAAATAACTCAAATTTGTGGCAGAGTTTTATAGATCCTTCACCACTTTGATCCCTGTTCTCTGTATATGCTCTAATTTTGCAATGTTTCTCTAAAGATATGACACTCCGAATAGAACAGGATCACCCTGGTGGACCAGCACAAAACACCACAAACATTCCTGAGACCTGGATAACCTAAAATTGTAAGGTAAGGGTGTCAATCTTCAGTTTGTGGTGAGCTAAGGGAAACTAAATCTCCTTCCACATGAAATACAAGCCAGATATTTCTATATCTTAAACTAAATCAACCAATTGCTTATGCCTAAATGGAGTCAATTATATTTGCCCATGTTAATTTTTTGTTAGTTTCAATACAACATTCTAGTTCTGGTTATGAAAACACATGACTCAATCAACTATGCTATTAACTATCCCTTCCAATTTTTTTCCATCTGAAAGTATGATAAGCTTGTCATATATGACTTCACCCAAATAATTGATAACATTTTTCAACACTATGAAGGCAGAAGACAGAGCCTTGTGGCATTCCCAGATGGCAGCAAGCCATTAATCTTTCTTTCTTTTTTTCTATTTTTCTCCTTTGTAAGTATTTTCTTATGAAACTCATACTTGCTTGCTATAAAAATTTAAACAATACAGGAATGGATATATTAGAAACAGAATAGTCCTATTACAATCCTACTTTCCAAAAGTAACATTTTTCAATGTTTTGTTACATATTTATCTATATAGATGTATTTGCCTATTTCTATTATAATTGTATGTATTCATATTTTTCAAAAGTGGGCTTACATGGTAAATATTGTTCTACAAATGCTTTTATTTAAATTATCATTAGCCTATTTGCCTCTGTGTTCGAACATTTCAAGCTATTTTATTCTGTTCTGGTTACATTGTATACCATCATATAGTTTTACCACAATTTATTTAATCTTTTTCTGGTGAACTTACTTTACTTACAATTTTTGCTGTTATAAAATATAGTTTTATATATATATATACACACACTACCACGTACAAATTTATTAGGCAATATTGGCAGTATTTCTGTAGGATTAATTCCTTGAAGTAGAATTGTTGAATCAAAAATTATGCATATTTTCAGGTTTAATGCATACTGCCAAATTGCCCTCCAAAAAATAATATGGAATTATACCTCAACCAATGTTAATGACTATGTCCATTTGTTTATATCTTTGTCAAAAAAATGATCGATCTTTTAGTTTGTGCCACTATGACAGATAAAAGCTTTTCTTAATTTACGTACCTTTTGTGTTTTTTTGAATTTCTGTTTTAATGTTTTCTGTTTTAATCTAGCAAATTATAGCTCGGTTTCATAGCTAGGTATGAAAGCTTAAGGGACCCTAGAAATAATTAATTCTTTGAACTGAGATGGATGGCACCAACCCAGTCTCAACTCTTATGACTATATACATCCCAAGTGAAGACTGACAAGATTCCAATATTAAAGGCATAAATACATGAAGAAAACTGATGTTCCTTAACTCTCATCCTCTTTAAGTTGGAACTCCATTATTCTGTATGTAAAATGGATGAAGTGAAGGCATATATTTTTGCAAAATGGTAAACAAAATATATTCTCCTGGGTACAATTTGGTTTTATTATAATGTGTGAATATGGAATGCTTTCTATTTGAACAAGAAAGTGGTAAGTTTTTTTTTTTTTTACTTTCACATAATAAAGCATCATTTTCTTATTATATATTTAATGTATTAATTTCCCCATCTAATTAAATATCCAAAATATCTATTACTCCCCAGTGATCTCAAGCAGTAGTTTTTTTAAATTACACAGCTCCTAAAAGAAACTAGTAATTTCTAAGAAGATAACATAAAGCAGTTATTCTCAAATCTAGATAATCACAGTATCCTTTGTGGACCTTTAAAATAACAGCAACAACAATGACATCTCTGGAGCACATCACTAAAAATTCAAATGCACTGGAAGTAGTAGGAGGCATTAAGTCTATACTTGTAAAAAGTATTTTCAGGTGACTCTGATAATGTTTTTAAATATTATACATGTTTTTACCCATTTCTATAGAATTTATACTATAGACTCTTAGACCACCAAGTTTAGATTATCTGGGAAGATAATTTTAAATGCGTATGATAACTAGGCTATAGTACAGATATGCTGACTCAAACATTTAGAAGGACCTGGAAATTTCAGTCTTAATTCCCATCCCACTAAGTTTCAGTAATATTTACTTCAATACTGAGTCTCTACAACAGCATCATTGAAGTAGAAATGCAGGAAGATTGATTATGAAACTGCCTTTGCAAAAATTGTATCGGAGAGAAAATATGGCAGTGGGGGAGATTTGATTCAACCAACGCTCACTCTTGCCTTTAGGTTTCAAGCTGCCTTAATTATTCTTAGACTTAGGCCAAACTAACTTTGGAAGACATTTAAGTTATAGTTTAAATGATAATAGCCCTTGTCCAAAACTAAACTGCCTTTGTAAAGCTAATGAAAGACCACCCGGCTAGGGGGAAGAGAGGAGCCTGAATTCTGCTAAGGTATAGACTGGTCACAAGACAGGCAACTTCTCCAGTTACTCCTGCAGATAACATCACTATTGTACATTGGCCTTTTGAGATATCTTTTCAAGTTTTTTGCATGTCTGACACTGATGGCTCCACCTGGACCCACCAAACCACTCCTGTGGCCCCACCAATGAACTACTCAGCTCAAGAGGACAGCTTTGACCTGCTATGATTTAATCTCTCCTGCGGCCTATCAGCAGCAAGGACCCACTGCCTAGGCAGCCCCACTCCTTTTCCCAAAATGCTTCTGAAAAATCCCTCACCTACAAGCCTTCTTGATTTTTATTTTGAATAGGTATTGCAGCTTCAATCTTGCTCTATGCCTCTTACATGTGTTCTCTGACGCTGGAAAATTAGGATTTTAGCTACACATTTCTCAACTGAGTTGAGGCACCTATGCACTGTGTTTTAGCTGTACCATTCTCCTATATTTTAACCACATACTCTCACGCCAGCCTACAACTCTTGTGTATCTACTAAAGACCACCAGTATCGAAAAAAAAAAATAAGAGGAGCATGTAGAAGTAAATATCATATTTTTTCTCCATAGGTCTATTTTAAATGTGTGTGTGTGTGTTTGTTTGTTTTTAAATACAGGGTCTTGCTATTTTACCCAGGTTGGTATTGAATTCCTGGGCTCAAGTAGTCCTCCCACCTCAGCCTCTCAAGTAGCTGGGATTACACGCACAGCCACCATGCCTAGCTAAAGGTTTTTAATTTTAAAATATATTATAAAAATCAGAAATGTATACATAAGTTAATTTTAAAAGCAATTTTAACCAACCCAGGTTTTAGAAATAGAATATTGTCAGTATTTTAAAGCCTTCTGTTTGACCTTTCTTGTTACATTTCCCTCTCTTCACACAAGAGATAATCGTTATTATGTTTTCTATGAATAATTTATTATTGTTTTCCTATGTATGAATCCCAAAACAATAAAGTTTAATTTTTCTGTTTTCTCAGTAATATAAAATTTAAATCATACTGAATATACCCTTTTGACTTTCTTCTTTTCCTCAGTAGTTTTTATATGTTCATTCATATTAGGGAGTGTATCATATAGTGTTCTATTTTATGAATATACCAAAATGTTAAATTTTACTACTAATGCAAATTTGAGTTGTTTCTAGTTTGGACTATTGTTTTTTAAAAAATGCTATAAACATGTGTTGTAGACATACAAGTTTTCCTCTAGAGTATACAACTTGAAGTGGGTTTGCTAAGTCATAGGATATACACATCTTTAATTTTCCTTGATAATAACTAACTTGTTTTCCAGATTTCTAGATAATGACTAACCTGTTTTCCAGAGTCATTGCACCAGCTTACAATACACCAACAAAGTATGCATGTTCCCATTGCCTTATATTTGTACCAGCACTTGGTATTTCTGATTATTTAATTTTGGTCAATCTAATACATGTGTTAGGATAGCTCATTGTAATTTAAAGTTACATGTGTCTGATTACTAATGAGGTTGAGAATGGTTTGAGTTTTGTTGTGTGTCCCAGTAAAATTTTATTTACAAAAATAGAGGCTCCTAAATTTGGGTGGTAAAAGTCATGTGAGAAGTGGCTAAATTAGAGAATTTTGTTTATATGTTTATCAACTCTGGATTTCATCTCTTGTCACTTAACATCTTTTGAAAATTCTCTGGGAGTCTTGAGTTCCACCTCAATTTTTTCCTCAGCAGTTTATCTGAAAATAAAAAAATGTTATTGATGTTGGCTTTCAGGTTTCTGTAGCCATTCAATATCACCTCCAAAATTTTATAGAAGAGCTGCAATTCTAAGAGGTACCTTGTGTTCCCCAATCTTACTAACATGTCTGATTTCACATCACATACAGGATCTTCTAGAAATAATCAGGAGTCGCCTTCCAAGTGAACAGCCTCTTTTAATCCTACCACATTTTATTACATCCCTCCTTCTGAAGAAGACATACTAGGGTTTGAAACAGTCTATAGAGTAAATGTCTTGGAGACTGATGGGGCCATGAAAATAATTCCTCATATATCCTCAAATTCTCATTTTAGAGACAAATAAATAAAGACCCAGAAACAGAGAGAGAACCAAATTTTCAATGTAATTTAATGATCTTTTGCATAATTCTAGATAAAATTGAGAGATTATTTTCTAATTATGAAAAGAACACATATTCACGTAGGAAATTTAAGCCATAAGATACAAAGAAGAAAATAAAATTCCCTCGCTACCCCACTAACTGAAAGTAACCAGTGTATATTTTCTTTGAACCAGCTTGTAAACACTCTCTTGCTCTCTTTCTCTCTCTTCAATATATTTCTTTAAAAATTACTTTTAATTTTTGTGGGTATATAGTTGGTATATATATTTATGGAGTACATGAGATATTTTGATACAGGCATACAATATATAATAACCACAACAGGGTAAATGGAGTATCCATCCCCTCAAGCGTTTATCTTTTCTTTGAGTTACAAACTATCCAATTATACTCTTTTAGTTATTATTGTTGACTGTAGTCACTCCATTGTGCTTTCAAACACTATATCTCATTCATTCTTTTTTGTATCTATTAACCATCGGCACTTTACCCTCTCCCCACAACTACCCTTCACAGCCTCTGGTAATCATCATACTACCCTCCATCTCCATGAGTTCAATTGTTTTAATTTTTAGCTCCTCCAAATAAGTGAGTACACACAAAGTTTGTCTTTCTGTGTCTTGCTTATTTTATTTAACATAATGACATCCAGTTCCATCCATGTTGTTGCAAATGACAGGCTCTTATTTTTTTATGACCAAATAATACTCCATTATATATACGTTCCACATTTTCTTTATCTGTTTGTCTGTTGATGGACACTTAGGTTGTTCCTAAATTTTGACTATTGTGAATAGTGCTGTAATAAACATTGGGAGTGCAAATATCTCTTTGATATACTGATTTCCTTCCTTTTGAATATATACCTAGCAGTGGGATTGTTGGATCATCTAGTAGTTTTATTTTTAGTTTTGTGAGGAACCTCCAAACCGTTCTTCATAGTGGTTGGACTAGTTTCTATTGCCACCAACAGTGTACAGTGTTCCCTTTTCTCTACATCTTCACTGGCATTTGTTATTGCCTGTCCTTTGCATAAAAGCAATTTTAACTGTAATGAAATGATATCTCATTGTAGTTTTCATTTGCATTTCTCTGATGATCAGTGATGTTGAGCACCTTTTCTTGTATCTGTTTGGTATTTGCATGTCTTCTTTTGAGAAATGTCTATTCAGATCTTTTCCTAATTCTTAAATTGGATTATCAGATTTTTCCTTTAGAGTTGTTTAAGTTATTTATATATTCTAATTATTAATTCCTTGTCAGATAGTTGGCAAATATTTTCTCCCATTCTGTGTGTTGTCTCTTTACTTTGTTGATTGTTTCCTTTGCTGTGCAGAAATTTTTGACTTGATGTGACCCCATTTGTCCATTTTTGCTTTGATTGCCTATGCTTGTAGAGTACTACTCAAGAAATCTTTGCTCAGTCCAATGTCCTACTGAGTGTCCCCAATGTTTTCTTTAAGCAGTTTCAGAATTTGAGGTCTTAGATGTAAGTCTTCAATCCATTTTGATTTGATTTTTGTATATGACAGGAAATAGAGGTTTAGTTTCATTCTTCTGCACATAAATATCCAGTTTTCCCAGCACTATTTATTGAAGAGATAGTCCTTCCCTCAATGTATATTCTTGGCACCCTTGTTGAAAATGAGTTCACAATAGATCTGTGGATTCGTTTCTGGTTTCTCTATTCTATTTTATTGGTCTATGTGCTTATTTTTATGGCAATACTGTGCTGTTTTGGTTACCATAGCTTTCCAGTATAATTTGAAGTCAGGTGATTTGTTTCTGCAGTTTTGTTCTTTTTGCTCAGGATAGCGTTGGCCATTATCTGTCTTTTTTGGTTTCATATAAATTTTAGGATTGCTTTATATTTCTGTGAAGACTGTTATTTGGAATTTTGATAAGGACTGCATTGCAACTGTAGATTGCTTTGGGTAGTATGGACATTTTAACAATATTGGTTCTTCCAACCCATGAACGTGGAATATCTTTCCATTTCTCTGTGTCTTCTTACAATTATTTCATCAATGATTTACAGTTTTCATTGTAGAGATCTTTTCTTTCTTTTGTTAAGTTAGTTTATAAGTGTTTGATTTTATTTGTGACTGTTTTAAATGGGATTACTTTTCTGATTTCTTTTTCAGGTTTTTCACTGATGGCATATAGAAATGTTGCTGATTTTCATATGTTGATTTTATGCATCTTTACTGAATTTGTTTTATCAGTTCTAATAATTTTTCGATGGAGTCTTTAGGATTTTTCAAATGTAAGATCATATCATCAGCAAACAAGGATAATTTGACTTCTTTCTTTCCAATTTGGATGCTCTTTATTTCTCTCTCTTGTGTGATTGCTCTAGCTAGAACTTCTCCCCTAAATTTTTTGTTTGTCATTTAGCTTAATTCTTTATTATAAACAATATTATAATGAATATTTTTGGCATGTATTATCCCATGTTTATTTGACGTTTTTCTTATTATAAATTCCTGGAAAATAGGATATCACATTTATGTTTTACTAGTTTACATTTGCTAACAAACTTTCTCCTTGAAAGTACCAATTTAATCTGAATGCTGGTTTCCTCATGTCTTTGCTGACATTGAATATTGTCAATCTTTTTAATATTTCATAGATTGACAAAAACGTGAAAAATCATTGTTTTATGTATGTGTTTTTGAATGCCAGTTATGTTGACACGTTGTCACATGTTTAATAGCTTTTTACATTTCCCTTTAGAATTGCTTGTCCATGTTCTTTGTCAATTTGTAATTGGAATGTGTGTTTTATCTTATTGATTTTGAAATTTTTGTGTATATTAAGATCATTAACATTTTTATCATATATGGTGCAGATGACCTCCAGTTTTTAATCTCTTTGTTTTGTTTTATTAAACTAAGGTTTTAAGAAAATGTTTTGTTTGGTATATTAATCATAATAAAAATGATTAGAAATATATAAACAAAAATGCTAATGATCCATATTTGTGTGATAATGTCATAAGTGACAGTGGTAGACAGTGTATTATTGTCTTGTCTGCCCAGCATGCAAATATTCAGTATGGCAAGCAATTTCCTCCCACCTCTACAGTGTGTGAAAATATGTCTCTCTCAACATGATTTAGCAGCTAGAGTTAGGCATGTGCGTCAACACAGCAACTTAGTAGCTGCTACGAAAGAAAAAGAAAACTGGGGGAGTGACACAAAGATAAAGGGCCAAATAGGGGATCTGTGAAGCAGCTACCAAGAGTTGACAGCCTAATAGCATGATGTAAATCAAATATTCAAAGATGTAGGAAAGCAGCATATCAACTAATTGTCCAGTGGCATCAGGGTCAGAAATGTCACATGACCAGAGACAATTATGCCAAAAGTGATACCCTAAGCAAACATTTCTTATAACAAAATCTTAGCTGTGCAGAGTATTTTGCACAACGAGGATCCTGCTCAGTCTTGGTTCTCATCCTCCCTGTTGATTATGTAAGCCACCTGATACCCCTGTCTGTCTGCACTTCCACTTCTGGCTTAGTTCCATGACTTTCTTTACTTTTACTTATTTCTAAGCCTTCTATAATCAGATGATAGATGATATAACGGACCATATGATTGTTAGTTTTTAAATTAATACATAAAGCAATACAAAATATATTCTTTTATTACCTCTGTCTTTAATTTGTATGGCAAAATTTCAGGTATAATTTTCAGACACGTATTTGCCAAATTTGCTTCAGGAAGTTATATTTAAACAAGCAAACAAATCTGGACTCACATATGCCTTAAGAATTTTGTAATATACATAGCAATGTTATTTTCATTTTAAAATAAAATATGTAGTTAACTGAATAATTTTTAATTTATATAATCTGTTGATAAAGCAACATGGAAACTTTATTTAAAATAGATGTCATTCACTACCACATGTACATGTTGAAAGCTGCAAGGGCATGCTTTGATTATACTGGGAAAAAAAAGTATTTCTTGATTATACTGGAAAGATAAATTTATTGAAAGTAAATTTTCCTGTATAATACTATCAACTACCAAATGTCACAAATTTTGAAGAAAGAAGAAAATGAGTGATTCTTCAATTAAAAACCCCACATGAAGCAAAATAATCTGCAAGTTTAATTTGACACTTATAGACATCTGGAGAAACATTTGGTAAATTTAGAGAAGTTCCACTGGATGTTTCAGAACTCCTTACTGCAAATTTCTCTCATTAAAACCAAAGGCAAACCATTATTTAAAGTGACATCATTTTTCTCTGAGTAATTAAAACTAAAATCCAACTTTTAATAACATTTAACTGTACTTTACTTTTTAATAACCATTATCTCTTGGTAGGTACAAAATTTCAGAAAGTTATACCAGCTATACATAAAGGCAAATTGACTTTACTTATTAACATCTTAATTACCCTGCCCAGTTAATCTTAGAGTTCACTGTGTGATTTGCTTTGGCTGATGGAAGGTGAACGGATGTGAAGTATGCCATGACCGAACAGAAACTTTGAGCACTTGAGTGGTTGGGCTCACTTAGCAGCTCTTTTATTTATTCCATGAGAGCTGCATGGCCCAAATAGAGACTGCTCCTTCCACCTGAATCCTCAAATGAAAAAAGACTCATAGAAAAAGAGTAGACTTGGATTATCTCTGTTTAGCTGTGGCCTACAGATGACATGTAATGAGAGAAACCACATAACTTTGTTTTCATAAGCAATTCAGATTTAAGAGATACTCGCCATGCATCATAACCTAATGCAAGCTGACTAATACAAGTGGTATTGGTCCTCATTGTAGCCCAGTCGACATCTTCAGATGAGAAAATTCTGCATATTCTATATTACTTATTTAAAAAATAATAGTAATGAGAGATAAAGTGTATGCATCTTAACCCCAATACACCCAGAAGAATTTCTGTTATTTATCTGAATTAGAACAGGTTAAATCACACATTACCCTGACTTAGGGTAGGAATATGGAATGAGATACTTACTGTAGTCTACATATTCCACTACTGTAGTCCAGGGTGGAAGCAATTGCTCTAACACTGCAAGTATTACTCAGTGGAAATTAAGGACTTTTGGAAACTGAGAAAAGAGAAATAGATGATTAGAAGACAGTTAACAATTATTTGTTACACCATGAAAAAAGACAATTTTTAGTGCTCCCTTATAAATATTATTGTAACTTTTAAAGAAAATGGGTGCACAGTTTATATTTGCAAATGTTTAAAATGCGGATAGAAATATAACTTAGGGGTCAAGTCATATTAGTGGTTAAGATCTATTAGATTAGAGGTTAAAATTTTAACCACTAGAAGGTTACATGATTAGTTTGATACAGAAGTCACTAAAATATTTTGTAACTAGTGAGGAAGGTTGTGGAATAAATCTAGATATTTGTACACATATTTGAATCTGTGGTACATTTCAGATTAATTAATGTAGATAGTTAACAGAGACCATTTCATTACTTTCATCTTCAAAATGCGTTGTCCTATCTGAAAATTAAGTACACGCATACATTGTACAATATGTCCATTTCACTTTGTTTACCAATGTTAGTCAGAACAAGTGTGTGTATGTTTTTTCTGTCTTTAAATTCAGTAGCAGTTGTGTGAGATTTTTAACCATATGAACTGTTCAAATGAAAATGGATACATGTAGAATCAGAAGATGTGGGTGACAAAATGTATTACATAAAACAGTAAGGAACCAAAGGTGCCTCAGGAATGGACAAATGATAAATAAGATAGAGTATCATTAAGGATGGAAGGGATACAAATGCAGGCAGCAACAGTGAAAGCTGGCATAAAAGTAAGGGCCTCAGTCCCCTAAAAGGATTAAAATCTCACAATAATAAATTTCATTGGAAGATTTTGAAAGTTACTTTTCCTTATAATAAATCACATCAAATTATTTCTTTTCTTTCTATAGAGAGATAATCAAAAATTTTAAAGGAAAAAATAGAGTCAAACCAATGACATAGTTGTCTTATTTATTCCTAAGAGCCCACACTTGTGAAGAAATCTATAGGTAGACAAAAAAAAAGGATGCCATTTACATAGTCTTTCAGGATATCTGTTATTCTAACTTTACTACATAGGAAAAAATTGAAGCAGAATTTGGTTGATTGTGAAAATGCCTTTTCTTCCTTCAAAAAATACCTCTTCAGTGGATGCATGTATTATTAGTGAAAATGAGCTCAGTTGCATCACCTACTGTGAACGTACAGCTGTATCAATCAATGCTGCTTTTTTTTTTTTCTTTCAGCAAAGCAAAAGAAAAATTTTTAGACAGGAAATGGAAAGGGAAGTCAAGTAATTGTGTTGTATTTTTTTCCCCATTTGGGAGTGAAGTGAGCTTCCAGAAATAAAACCGCTGCAGCAGGCAATAGATCCCCATTGTTATGGCTGATGTTCTGATGATTTTAAGAGAGTACCATGCTGTTAATTAAGCTTGCATCTTGTGATTTCCTAAAGTCTGCTGTCATAACTGGAACTATAACCAGGAGTCATGGATGATGCTTGTTTGATGATGACATGCCCTTGGAGTTCCAGCTACTCGGGAGGTTAGAGTTCAAGACTAATCTGGGAAACATAGAAAGACCCCATCTTTAAAAACAAAACAAAGCAAAAAATAAAAACAAAGCAAAACAACTTTCATTTCTCTTTCCCTGTGTCTTGTTTACCATCTTTCCTTTGTTCTTTTTGTCATTTAAAGAGAAAAAATAATTTGTGCAGGACTTTACCTTTGGGCAGGTGGATTTTCACTTGGGACTAGGGTGCCATGTTGCACAACATTAAGGGTTATTCATCAAAATGTAGCAAAAGCCTGGATAAAAATGTTTTGAAGTTCCTGGAGTTCCATAGGGCACTGTTCACCTAGAAAACAATGTTAATGCGGTCCCCTGGGGTTTAGAGACACAATAGCATTGCATGAAGCCTCCCCCCAAACCTTGGGCTCCAGTGAAAAACAGAAGCTGTAAGAAAGTAGCTTCACCATCACCACTGAAAGGACCAACAGTCTGAGATAAGGACAGAAGTCACTGCCAATATTTTACATCCATGATATGGCATTATGCTTCCTTCCCTTTTTGACCCTGTGGCTATTTAGTTGGGAAAATAATAAATAAAGGAGTTATATATGAAAGAAAGAAATAGGTCATTCAATTTGTAGATAATGGTAAATTGATAGGTCATATTGAAGAGTGAAGAGATCTTAGATAGCTGAAGAAATGAAAATTGTAGATGAGAAAAAATGGCCATTTTGTGTTGTAGCTTCAATTTACAAATGAGTAAACCAAAGCCTAAACAAGATTTTAGGTGCCTAACTCAATTCCATCAGGAAAGCTCTACTTATTTATGTTTTATTTTAAAAGGCTGTCTTGTAAGATTTCTTCTGCATAAAGGATTACCAGTGCCCAGCACAAACACTGTCTTTCATCCAAGCTAAGGCATACCTTGTCTCATAAAAAGCAATTGTAAAGGAGGTACTTTAGGTAGAAAGATGGTAATCCTAGGAATGGAGAAAAAGGCAAGTAAAAAATGAAGAATGGTCATATAAAACAATAATATGTTTTGTAGTTAAATATTAAAATTAAAGTATATAAATCAATAACATGTAAATCTAGAAAGGGGCATTAAGTGCAAATAAAATGTTCTACAGTTCTAACATTATCTGAGAGGAAGACAAAAGTATTGAGTAGGTTTGGATCTAGTGAATTAAGTGTGCAAATTTTGATTTCTGGTGTTACCACCAAAAGAATAGAAAAAGTGTATTTTTAACTGAGCAGAGAGGAAATAAATTCTTTAGCTGTTTCTTCTGCTATGTATTTTCATATTTCTAAGCAGTCTGTTTATATGGCTGCTTGATCAATTTTAGACACTATCAATTATTTGCCTTTTATGTGAGCTAACCACTTTTAACACCATGACCACACCATTTTCTTTTCTTCTGTCCTTCCCAATATAGTTATATCACGGCTCTGAGGTAAACCAGTATTCAGCTTTAATAGTGTCATGACTATATAAATAATGTTACTTGCTAAAACAAGTTTATTGCAAATGTATTTCCTTTCTTGTGTAACATTTTGCCATTTTTCTGGAATAATAATGGCCTCATTTTTTCTTTTTCATCCATCACGTATCTCTAATTCTTCATAGAAGTTCCTTTGGAATGAGAACTAGGGAGGAGGATAAGTAAGGCTGAATATTAAAATATTTAACAACCAGTAACTTACATATATGCCAACTAATCCAATAGTCTCTGTCTATAAACAATCAGTAAGACTGCTCCAGGATACACCTACCAAACATCAGCTCTGGGGATGGGAATTTAGTAGGAAAGAGTGAAACCTTGAAATGCTATTTGACCATTTAAACAATATGTATAAATTATATCTGTATTAGGCCATTCTCTCGTTGCTATAAAGAAATACCTGAGACTAGGTAATTTTCAAAGAAAAGAGGTTTCATTGGCTTATAGTTCTGCAGGCTGTACAGGAATCATGATGCTGGTTTCTGTTAGGCTTTCTGGGGAGGCCTCAGGAAACTTACAATCATGGCAGCAGATGAAGAAGGAACAGGCACATCACACAGCCCAAGCAGAAGCAAGAGAGAGAGGGGAGGTGCTACACACTTTTATATGACCAGATCTCATAACTCAGTCACTGGTGAGGATGGCACTAAGGGGATGATACTAAACCATTCTTGAGCAATCTGTCCCCATGATCCAGTTACCTCCCACTTCTAACACTGGGGATTACAAATGGACGAGAGATCCAAATCATATCAATGTCAAATAAAAATTAAAATTAATTTAAAATATAAATATATTTGCTTATATTTACTCCTTTATTCCCAGCTGATCAACTTGATGCTAAATAATTCATTATGTGAAATATCCACAAAATAAAATGCAAGTAGGTATTTGAAGCAAAAGTCTATAGCAGGGGAAAATGTGTCTGGTGTGTAAGAGGACTGCGTAACAACCAAGGCACTTACTTTCCAATGAATAAATATTTTTGCCACTGTTTAGAGCCAGAAGCTGAATCATATACATCAAATTCTTCAAAGCAAAATGAATTGAATTAAAGAGATAAGGCAGATTTCCTCTTGAGGAAACCGTGAAGCAATTGCACCCTATTAGGTGTTAATTTTCAACAGGTATTGCTTAAATGTAATGTAGCATCATCCTTGTATTAGTAAGATCTCTGAGCTGTGTGTCTTGGTGCCGAATTTTATACTGATTCATTTAAATTGGATGAAGTTACTACACCTCCCCCAACACAAATAGAGATAGACATGCCATTTAGTAACTGTAAGGGGCACCACATTAATTATCATTCTTAATTTCCCTGCAGAAATCATTTCTGTCAATAATTCTATTTCAACTAAGATGAATGGGAGAAAAGGGCATTAGGTTTAAGCAGCAGGCTGCTGACAAACTGATTTTGGGACTACAGCCGAGATTAGATCATGAAAGTATGAAAGAGTTGAAACGTGTCATATACACCACCTATTTTGTGGTGTACAAATATACAAAAAACAGAGACAAATAATCTTTCTTAATGTTGAATTTTTGTTAAAATACAGAGTACCTACTAATACAAAAACTTTTGTAGGCTCTCAGTATGGAAGACTTTTCTTTTAAATGGATTATCAAATAAAAGTCTTCCTCTTATATTTTGGAGTTCAAGGACAAAAGTCTGAAGCAAAATCTAGGAATAATTCAAAAATAAAAAAGTATAACTGAACATTTAAAAACAGTATGAAATTTGCTATAGAGAAGATATCAAAACTGTGAATATCAGGCAATGCACAGAAATAAATTAACAATGTGTGTGTGAGAGTTGCAAAGTAATACAAAACTATTAAACATTAAGTGATTTTATTCAATTCAATAAATATTTAAGAGAGGACTTGGAGATAGTAGAAAATGGCATGGTCTTGTCCTTGTGAAAAATATAATCTTAAAGTGGAAATAGAGGCATAGGGAAATGATTTTATAATGACTGAACAATTCGAGATCTGTGGTTAATTTTGCCTGGGACTGGATTGAGGGTGGCTATTTAAGAAAAACCTATTTGAAATATATGTAAGTGATTATTAAATAAATACAGAAAAAATTGCACTTAAGGCAGATGGAACAGCAAGAAAGCATGAAAGTACACAAAGCATAAAAAGTGTGAGGTGGTTAGAATTTATAGCAACATATTTTGTCTAAAAAGAGCACTTATTGGGAGAAGCTAATAGAAGTCTAACACATTTGCTGTTTCCTGCATTTATCTAATTTCTCAAACAATTAGATAAATAGCCTGTTCTATTGGAATTATGGCTCCAGCTCATGTTTATTTGTGCTCTCCATTTTGTAAGTAATCAGAATTTGTACTCCAAATAGAAATTACTTTACCTAATGTGTACAGCAGTATTCTTTCCATAACTGTAATCACGTGCACCCACCAGCAGACTCTAAAGCACTATCTCAAAACACAGGCACATCCTATCAGAAGCCTTTACAGGTTTGAGCATATATTTTCTTCCTATTTCTGTCTTGGCCACCTTATGCCATATTTTCAACATAGGATATGAACCAAGAAAATCTAAATTTGAAACTTAGTTATTTTTCTCCCACATCAACCAAGAAATAATGATTGTCCTCAGCATATCAAAATGCTATTTCAGAGATTTTAAGAGCTACAGAAATTTAATCCATTAAAATAAGTTGTGGGAAGGCCTAGGGTGCTATTCAGCATAGATAAAATAAAGAAATATTATATTTTCACATAATTTTTATCCCCTTAGAAAAAGCATATCCTTTTTCAATGAATAATATTATACATAAAAGTCTTACATAACACCTGTTTGCAATTATAACTTTGTCATCTTCTTTACCCTCAAGATATTATGACTTGACGCAATGCAGCTAATTTTTATAATTCACATCATAATTCTCTCAATGTTTTACCTACATTGCCCATCAATTTTAAATGTGAATAAAAATTTAAGGGAGTCTTTTGTACTATGTATTTTAGCTATTGCTTGGATAAAGGGAATTCAGGTGACGCTCAACTTTTCAGAGCAGAATTTTCAATCTTTGATTTTGTGACCTTGTTCTCGTAAATAAGACCTCCACAAATCTCATATTTATAATTATATTGACTGTGATAATATTAACACTCCTGATTTTGAATGATGGAAACTGTCCCTCCTTCAGCATTTACGATTATAAGGCTTTCAGAGACTTTCATGTTCTTTAAATGTTTTCAATACTAGCAACGCCAAAACTGAACAACAAGTATAACTTAACAGCCCTGATGTCAGGAGGGCCTTACAAAATAACCACATTTGCATTTAGGCTAGTTCTGAGGGGGATATGTGCCAGTATTTATCTTCCTTGCGCTAGGAATTTCCAGCAGTTGAAGTAAAAATGAATATAACTTGACAACCCTTAAAGTCAAAGCATATAGATGTTCCTGCCTTCCAAATAAATTGCAAGCATGAACATTTTAAACAAAATTTTAAAAGGTGGAAATGTTTCTAGTATTTAATGTGGAATAAAATCATCAACTATGCATCCAGATTGTCAAATATTTGCCAAAACTTCATAGACTTTTGAAAAACTGGTTTCATATAAGGCAAGTGATGGATACGTCAACTTCTATTAATTTATGAGCTGAATTTTTCCAAATTATTCCTTATTATAAATAATTTCACTGAAAAATTATAAAGAAAAAGAGAACATTCTTATTGGTTGTATTGACTCATTGCCTGGGTGTTTGTTTCAGCAAAGGAATAAACAAAATAGGCTTTGGAAAATAACTTATCTATTACCATACATCTATGAAAATTAGTTTATATCTAAACAATCATGCTTCATTTGAAATCATATGAAACTTAGGAACATAAAAACTTTTCTGAAAATCTCATCAAAGTCCATTAGGAAAGCTAACATCAGTCATGGTGCTTAGGAACCTCATACCATAATCAATATACAAGAAGATGTGATATTCAAAGAACATTTTTAATGATATATTCTCAGGACATTTTTTAAACTTTTTCTTTTACATTCAGGGGCACATGTGCAGGTTTGTTACATAGGTAAACTTGCATCATGGGGCTTTGTTGTGCAGATTATTTTGTCACCCAAATATTAAGCCTATTACCCATTATTTTTCCTGATCCTCTCCCTCCTCCTACCCTCAACCCTTCAATAGGCCTCAATGTGTGTTGTTCCCCTCTATGTGTCCATGTGTAATCATAATTTAGCTCCCACTTATACGTGAGAATATGGTGCATTTGGTTTTCTTTTCCTGCATTAGTTTGCTAAGAATAATGGCCTCCAGCTCCATCCATGTTCCTGCAAAGAACATAATCTTATTCATTTTTTATGGCTGCGTAGTATTCCATTGTATATGTACCATATTTTCTTTATCGAGTCTATCACTGGTGGGCATTTAGGTTGATTCTATGTCTTTGCTATTGCAAATAGTATTACAATGAACATACATATGCAGGTGTCTTTATAACAGAAAAATTTATATTGATTTTGGTAGGTACCCACTAATGGGATTGCTGGGTTGAATGGTATTTCTGTTTTTAGGTCTTTGAAGAATTACCACACTGTCTTACACAGTGGCTAACTAATTTACACTCTGACCAACAGTGTGTAAGCATTCCTTTTTCATTGCAATCTCTTTGACTTTTTAATAGTAGCCATTCTGACTGGTGTGAAATGGTACTCACTATGGTTTTGATTTGCATTTCTCTAATAATCAGTGATGTAGAGCTTTTTTTCATATGATTGTTGACTGCAAGTATGTCTTCTTTTGAAAAGTGCTTGTTCACATCCATTGTCTTAGGATAATTTAATTGGTCTTCTGTCACAGAAAGAAATTAAACTCCACTTAAAAGTCAACTTTAATATGTTTCTTTAAAAAAATGGTGGAAAATCACTTCAAAATTTTGAAATTTATTTCCAGATGCTAAGTCCAGGAAACTGCATGGTTGTATTAGAAAAGACATAAAGTATTAACAGAAAACAATGAGAAATAATGGACATCATAGCTAATCTGAATGATCAAGAAAAATGCTATAAAATTAACTAATGTTATAAAAGGAGTCAAGAAATCCTGAAATTCTAAACTTTTTCTTTTTCTTTGTATTTTTAGTTGAGACAGGGTTTCACCGTGTTAGCCAGGTTGATCTTGATCTCCTGACCTCATGATCCGCCCTCCTTGGCCTCCCAAAGTGCTGTGATTACAGGCATATGCCACGACGCCTGGCCTAAACTGTTTCTTAGGTATAAACCAGCAATCAGAAGAGAGGTTCAGGGTCATTTTTATATGGTTATTTTACTGGAGTTCACAATAGAAGTGACTATTATGCTCTACTGCATTAGCACAGAGATTATAATAGGCACCTTGCCCTCAAGGAAATTATCATCCATGCTTTTCTCTTCATTTCCACATGGCAAGAGCTAAAAACTGTCATATATCTAAGATAAACTCTACACTATAATGTTGTAGTAGACTGGCATTTTTATTTCTCAATCCAAATGGAGTTATTTCCGTTAATAGGAAGAGGAGACAAGGAAAAAGAGAAAGGAGAAAAACTTTACCTCTGATAATATAATTATGCTACCAAGTTTTATGTGAAACTTGTTTATAATAATGTTTGCTTTCATTGAATTTTCCAAACATTTCCCAAATAGAAGTCACAAAAGTAGTTAGCAAAGGAAATATTCAAATTTGTTTTTTAAAGAGCTATTTTATGAATATACAATATTGTCAAGCTGTTCAAAAAAATGTTCCTGCACAATTTAAAGTTTAAATACTTTGAAATATCTTTTATCACCCTTAACTTTAGCATTAGAGAAAATAGGAAACCACTAACTTATCTACCATCACTTAGCAACTTAAATAATTTAAGATTAGATCATTAACAAATATATTTAGGAAAAACAATTTGAATTCTTCTAAAGAAGTAGTATTTGAAAAAAGCATGTTATCTGAAATTCTTAATGACTTTAGGCTAATTAAAAAAACAAAATTCTTATAATAATAACACAAGGATTTCTCCTATTTGAAAATGTGTTAACTTTCCATTGTGTTTTACATTATTTAAAAGTCACTTTACTATAATTGCACACAATATTTTGTCCATTTTTCTGTGTCATGGACCCACAGACAAACGATCAAAATTAAATCATAGAGGGATTATAATTACTAAAACTGAAAATGATCTCTGAAATTGGAGCTAAATATTCTCTAGCTAATGAAGCACATGGGCAGCTGTAAATTAACCAGTAATTCAAAATGTGTCAAAAGTATTTGGTAATATTGAACCTTAGCTAACACCACACATCAAATTTCTGTCATCCTGTCATAGCAAAGCCACCTAAATCTTTAGTTCTCCCTCTGGTTCAGTACTGAACTTACCAAACAACACTTAAGACACAGTTTAACATACATATTAAAATTATGTTGAGTGAAATAAGCAAAGTACAGAGAGATAAACTGCATGATCTCCTGATATGGTTAGGCTTTGTACCCCCATCCAATTTTCATCTTGAATTATAACTGTCATATTCCCAATGTGCCAAGGGAGACACCAGGTGGAGGTAATTGAATCATAGGAGTGGTTTCCCCCATGCTGTTCTCATGATAGTGAGTGAGTTCTCATGAGATCTGATGGTTTTATAAGGGAAGGGGCTCTTCCCACTTCACTTGGTACTGCTCCTTCCTGCCACCCTATGAAGAAGGTGCCTTGCTTCCCCTTTGTCTTCCACCATGATTGTAAGTTTCCTAAGGCCTCCCCAGCCATGCTGAACTGGGAGTCACTTAAACCTCTTTCCTTTATAAATTACTCAATCTCAGGCAGTTTTTTATAGCATTATGAAAACAGACTAATATATCTCCATATGTGGAATCTTAAAAAGTTGATCTCATAGAAACAGAGAGTAGAATGGTGATTATGGGGAGCTAGGGTAGTTGGGGTGAAGTAAGGGGTTCGAGAGATATTGTTCCAAGTGTACAGATTTTAGTTAGACAGAAGGAATAAGTCCAAGGGATATATTGTACAACATGGTGACTATAGGTGAATCATGCCAATGTTCTTGAAAGAGGGGACTCAGTGTGACTTTCAGATCTAAACTGAACTGTGGTGGACAAGAAATGGAAAAGGGATCTAGACCTTAGAACTTATTCTCTAATTTATTTTATTTTCCAAACTCAACTATTTTATTTTCAACTACCATTGGGTCGTGCCACACACAAAACACATTTTTATTCAACCCTAAAGCTTGCAGATTCTTTTGAAACAAAGGAATTGAAAACCCATTAAAGGTATTTATTTCTCATTCACTCTTCCACCGGTCCCCTGATCCAGCTTATTCTGCCTTCTGATCTACCTTATACATGACTAATAGTATTATATGATGCTCCTCCAATACTGTTTTTATACTATTATTACCCTGGCTCCTTATATGATATTGGAGTACTTTAGGAGGCCGATGTCGCTGAATCACCTTTGGCCAGCCGTTTGAGTCCATCCTGGGCATCATGGAAATTACCCCATCTCTACTGGTTATACATAAATCCCCAGCAGCAATGTCGCGCAATTACTTATGTCCCTTCAGAAAGCCTTGTTTCTACTCAGGAATATTTCTGAGTGTTTTATCGTACTCTGGAATATTTCAATCTCTCCAGTGTCTCCACCAGGTGGCCCCACTGCCTCCACTGCTGCTATTGACCCTCCTAAGACTAGGCCTCCATTTTGCACAGCTGTCCTCAACTGGGGCCACCGCTAGACCACTGCTCTGGCATCGAAGGATTAGTCAGAATGATCCCTAAATGTTTGTTGGTTTTCTTAGCACTGGCCTGGCATAAGCTATACACCCATTTTTATTTCCTATGGTTCAGCAGAGATGAAACTATATATTTAAGATACATAGTTTTTACTAAAGATTTGGGTAAAATGAAGGTAAAGTGCAAACAGAGAAGTATTTACAAGGACTACTGGATGTCACTACTCTCAGAGCACATAGGCTAAGAGACTTCCTCAGTAATTCTCATCAGGCCTTCTCGCCATCCATTTCCAATGCTTTCAGAATGAGATAAAAACCAAATTACTCCCAACCAGTGGGAATACTTTGACTATGCACAGTTCCTAGTCCAGAATAAAACAGGATATAACAAGAAAACTTGTATTTGTTTTCCCCCAACAGGGTGTAACACATATCCTTAGACCTTATTTCTGTTTCAGGAGACCATCTTAGATGATAGGGAGACTGTGTATTCTTTTCAACCAAAGCGCTTCTACCTGTCACAGAAGCATGTTCTAATTTTATTTCAAGAAGATAATTACACTGGAATACAGAACCTAACGTCAACAAATTCTGTATTATTCAGTCTTAAACATATTGCCAGCAGTGAACATCAACAACTCAAACTGTGTATAGCTATGCCAAGAGGAGATCTGTTCCATGACAGTTCTTCCATAGTGGGAGTTTTAGAAATTGCACATGAAACTACCAATATGGTTACAATGCATACCAAGAAAGCCATACTTAATTTCCTAGTCTGCAACATCTGCACTCAGGTAACTTCAGCCACCCCGAAGACTATTGCTTTTTGTATCCATAACTACAAGGGTCTTGGTAATTTTGCTCGTATCTTTGGAGTAGGTTTTACTGGCTGCTATATCCATGAAGAGCAGGTGGAGGGGGAGAATGATTAGTCTCGAAGGGCAAATTTTATACTAGGTTATCCATTGCATGATATAACTTCTAAACTTAGCATCTTTAAGCTAATCTTCAAGACCATATAAAAGTTTTCTATCACATAATTTATCGATATGTAACTATTTCTTTACTTGCTGGCTAAAAATCATCTCCATGATCCAATATAGCTTACTGATTGCCACATCACTCCTTCTGCCTGGAATCTAACCTTACGAGTTAGATACAAGAATGTAAGTCTGTGTTCTTCACTTCCTTCAAAGCCAAGGGCAGCCAATGTTTATGGGTTGCCTTCTCAGCGCCAATTTTCCCCTTTCCCCTTCCTATTAGCATCTTGTTTGCATTTGAGATATAGAAGCTTCTGAGGAATTTACTTCTCTCTCAAAGTCAGGGATGGGGCATATGCACTCCATACCCACTAGCCACAGTAATTCATTCAGAGATTCTCCCAGGATAACTCAGCCTCTGGAGAGTGAGAAGAGTGTTTGAAGTTTGGAATTCTGTAATCATTGTTGTTTCCAGAAGAGAGGTGCCTGAATATGATGCCAACATGCTGAGGGCAATAGACCCAAAAGGATACAAACAAATGGAGCCAGATCCTTGATGACATTTTGTATCCCAGGATCAATTCTTTTCAGAAGCCAGATCTACCTTTGAACTTTCTTGTTACAGGAGCCAATGAATTCCCTTTAGTTTTGTATCCAAGTGGGACTTTCTGTTTCTTGCAATGGAGAGTATATTATCTAATACTCATAGTGTAAACTTCATCTTCTTTGGGAAGACTTTTTTCCTTGAAACCACCTGACTTTTTCTGTCCTACTTATTTTTACCTTGGCTGTTAAGCTGCAGTCTACTAGGGTAATCTGCAATAATCCATAGTAATAGCAAATTAAATGACCAAAAATCAGTTTTAGTATTTAAAATGTTCCTAATTAGATTATAAGCTTCAAAAGGCATAAAAAAAATCTTCTCTTGAATTTTTTTTCTCTCAAGAACCACATACAAATGTGGTTCTTGAATTTTTAATTCAGAAAATTTTAATTCAGAAAATGTTGACCAACGCCAATAAATGAGGTGAACAGCAAAAACAGTAGAATTTTGTTTCACAGATAATGACTTAGTAACATACATCTCATGGTTAATAGATATTTAACACACCTGAAATTGCACTTAAGCGATATTGAACTTGCCTGGTCACTTGTTCATTTTCTTCTTTAACTGATGTTAAAAATCATAAACATTTCATGTTCGATAGCATTTTTTCCAACTGTATATTCAATTTTATTATTTTACCTCAATATTTCAGTGACAACTTGCTTTACTATGGCATATATAAAATGAAGAGGATAAGTCCAAGTACAAAAAATTCAACTTTTAATTTTACCATCTATCTTCACAAATTACAAATATAGAAAAGGACAATAGCAGCGAAATACATGCAGTGCTTATAGAAAATTTTATATACAATTGTCTAAAACTGGTATGTCAACTGAAACAGCAAAAAAACACCTGCTAGACTAGTTCAATATTTCAACAGCTTTATTCCCTACGTAGACAAAACACAAAGTGACTGAGAGTGGTGATCCATGGGCCTAAAGTCCAGTGGTTACAGAGTGTTTTTCTAATTCTCTTAATATTCCTTCTTGAATTTTTTGCAATAATCAAATTGCTAGTTTGTCTAAATATAGTGGCGTTTGTGTCCTAGATCAGAAATCAAACATACTCAAGTTTTGGAAAAGCTAAAAATCATTTGTTCTACAAGCAATCAAATCTCTTTTAAAGACAAGGTTTTGTTCAGCCAAGATCTGAACAACTGCCCTTCAGACACTACTGTTTCTGGTCCATGGCTTCCTGATAGATTATTCTCCACCTCTGTGTCTTTCTGGTTGGTTTTGTTTCAGCCTGCTATGCTAATCTCTGTTACTAAAAAGCATGAAAACTTGAGTATAATACTTCTGGAGGCTCCTGAGTGTGTTTGTAAGGGATCACAGGATAGTCTAAGATTTGATTCCAGATATCATAAGCTGATAATTTTGCTGGTGATAAAACTATTCATTAAACAGTTACAGAGCAATGAATGTTTTTCACAAGGCATCATTTAGCTTTTCTTCAGAACTGCAAATCCTCATTACAGAGAATGAATGTAATTAATAGCTTAAAATTCATAGCAGGCTCTCAAATGCTGTGCTGAATTAATAGTTTAGATTTACACACTTTTCTTTCTAGATTTTATGTTGAATTGAATCCCAAAGTTAGCCATTTTCTTTTCCTAATTAGCTTCAATTCAAAAACTATTAATTGAATACCTATATTGTACCCTGTACTATGCACACCTTTAGAGACACAATGTTAATCAATAAAGGAGGTTTCTGTTCTCAGGGAGCTTACTGCCTAGCACATATCAATACTTCAGATATATAAGGAAAGTAATTTGAATGTAATTTGAGAAATGGCATGGGAAGTTCAATATGCTGTGGAAGAACATAAAAGGGTTGAACATATTACCCCTGTTTGGTAGAATCACAAAAGATATCCCAGCAAAACTATGCCTAAGTGAAAACTTCAGGTTAAGTAGGATTCAGGTGGCTAGACTGAGGAGAGAGACAGAGTTGAAAGAATGCTGCAAGAAGAGAGAACAGCGGCTGGGCGCGGCGGCTCAAGCCTGTAATCCCAGCACTTTGGGAGGCCGAGACGGGCGTATCACGAGGTCAGGAGATCGAGACCATTCTGGCTAACACGGTGAAACCCCGTCTAACTACAAAAAAAGTAGCCGGGCGAGGTGGTGGGCGCCTGTAGTCCCAGCTACTCTGGAGGCTGAGGCAGGAGAATGGTGTCAACCCGGGAGGCGGAGCTTGCAGTGAGCTGAGATCCGGCCACTGCACTCCAGCCTGGGCGACAGAGCGAGACTCCGTCTCAAAAAAAAAAAAAAAAAAAGAAGAAGAGAGAAGAGCATTTGTGAAGGACTAAAGCAGGACCATTAGGCAATAACGATTTGATATTTTGTTTAGTTTTGTGTTAAAACAAAACTGAGTGCACAGAAATACAAAAGTGAATGTTCTAACTTTTGAATTTTCAACATTCTTCTCAATAAGCTAGAGCATTCAGGTCAGAGCTATAGGAAAACAAAATGAAATGTTCGATGTGGGCATCTCCCAAAGTTGCATTTGAAATAACTCTCTGTGTGGGTTCTCTGGGTTAATCGTTGTAATAATTTAATATCAACAAAAGGAAAAAAAATATGACTTCATTAACTTCCATTTGTCCCATATCAAAGATTTAAATCCCATTATTTGCATGGGTCATACTCAGATTAACCTAATCTTACTGTGTGGTACGTGTTCACTGGCAGTGCACAGGCATTCAGGTAACAAGGAAATAGAAGAAAATTAATATTTAAGTGCTTACTACATGCCATTGTGTTTTATATATGCAATTTTATTTAATTTCAGTGAGGAAGGTTTTATTATTTGTATTATATGGATGAGGCTACTGAAGCTTGTGAAGTTATTACTTGTTTAATTAAACACAAAATTTGTCCTACAATATCTTAAAATATGAACACATTGGAGCAACAATGATGGATTTGAGTATCTAAGTTGATCCATTTGTTTTGCTACTTTCACAATAAACCACATATTTGAAGTTCTTATGATAGAGTCATTGATTAGGAAGGTTGTAGTTCACAAGTGTATATTTTAGATTTGGGCTTGCACTTGACTTCAACATAAAATTGTACAACTGTGTACAATGTCACAGCCTTATGTGTCACACTTAATAAAAGACCACAACTTGTGCATGCATTTGTATTTATTTATTTTATACATGTTCTCTAAAAATAAAACAGCCAGTTACAAAACAACTGAACACACAGCCTATGAGTTTATGACATCATACCTTATAATTGATTATGCTCTCTTTGAAAATAATTTGTGTAACTTTTATGTTCATGACTAAGATACGAGGTGTCATAGGTACTGTTTTCCCAAATGGCTAACAAGTTGATCCAACAGTACTTATTCAGCATTTTATTCTTTCATCTGACTTGAGAGATCAATATTATTATATAGTTAGGTTCTCTACATACATGGTTCTATTTCATGTCCTATTATTTTCACTATCCTGCTTGTTCTGTTGAATACCGTTAAACTATTAATGGTTTTGTTTTGTTTTGTTTTGTTTGAGATGGAGTATCACTCTGCCATCCAGGCTGGAGTACAGTGATGTGATTTCAGCTCATTGCAACTTCCACCTCCCTGGTTCAAGTGATTCTCCTTCCTCAGCCTCTCGAGTAGCTGAGATTACAGGTGTGTGCCACCACACCTGGCTAATATTTGTATTTTTAGTAGAGATGGAGTTTCACCATATTGGCCAGGCTGTCCTCGAACCCCTGACCTCAAGTGATCTGCCCACTTCAGCCTCCCAAAGTGCTGGGATTACAGGCATGAGCCACCACACCCAGCCATAAGTATGAATGTTAATACCCTTATTTTTCAAAGCTTCTTTAGTTATTCTTCAAAATACTCTTCAGTTATTCCTTAATTATTCTTCTAAATATATATTATAATCATTTTATCAAGTTTTGCCTATAAAATTATATTTAAATGTTGGCTAAATTTACAAGAAAATTTTAAGCTGTTTAACTTCGGTGAAAATAAAAATAAGGCAGAAATGGCCCTATTGATTATGGATTTCCCTCTGCAATATATTATGTTTTTTTTTGGTTTTTTTTTTTTTTTTTTTTTTTGCTTTTGGAAAAGAAATACAAAAAGTTATATTGCCTATGGAAATTTTAGGAAGTATAATGTTCTGGCTCAAAATATATTATAAATCAATGACAAATTTTACCAGCCAGTACAACTTAGCCAAGAAAAACATGGTTTGAATTATTGAACTATGGTCCTTAAGTAAAATAAAAATAAATGAGTAAATATTTAGACCTGTATTAGTCTAAATTACCCATTCTCACATACTTGAGAGTGGGTAATTTATGAACAAAAGAGGTTTAATTGACTCACAATTCAGCAGACTGTACAGGAAGCATGGTTGTGAGGCCTTAGGAAACTTATAATCACAGCAGAAGGCAAAGGAGAAGCAAGCACATCTTACCATGACAGAGCAGGAGAGAGAGAGAGAACCAAGGGGGATGTGCCACAAACTTTTAAACCAACAGATCTCATGAGAACTCATGCACTGTCATGAAAATAGCAAGGGGGAAATCTACTCCCATGATCCAAGTACCTCCCACCAGGCCCCTTTTCCAATTTGACATGAGATTTGATAGGGGACACAAATCCAAACCATATCAAGACCCTACTCCTCTGACTGATTGCAATGAAAGATAAATCTTCCTTTTCTGGTGGAAGAAACTTGAGGGAAGTTTACTCAATTTAATGAATATCTTTTCCTTAAATGCCTCGTGTTAATTTTAGTGAACTAGGCATGCATGGGTGAGGAAGAATTAGAATAGGATTTTAGAAATTTGTTGTTACAGTAAGGTTTTGTTAATACCTGGAATGTCTTTAAACGTAGTTTTGTAAAAATTAGTATTTATTTTAATATGAGGGTTCTCAAGGTTTCCTCCAAAGTTTAATTCCAGTGATATCATGAATAAAGCATGTTTATCAGATTTTCTAATTATTTATTTTTGGTATATAAAAATGATATTGATTTTGTATGTTGATTTTATTTAAAAAAATTTAATATAACTCACGCATTAGGTCCAGTAGAATTTCAGAAAGCAACAAGCAGAAAACAACAATCCTATTTAAAAAATGGACAAAGAACACGAGCAGACATTTCTCAAAAGAAGACATACATGTGGCCAACAAGCATATGAAAAAATGCTCAACATCACTAATCATCAGAGAAATGCAAATCAAAACTACAATAAGATACTGTCTCACAAAAAATAACAGATGTTGGCAAGGTTGCAGAGAAGAGGGAACGCTTGTACACTGTTGGTGGGGATGTGTATTATTTCAGCTACTGTAGATAGCAGTTGGGAGATTTATCAAAAAACTTAAAACAGATGCAGCAGTTTCCATTATTGGATATATACCCAAAGGAATATAAATTGTTCTACCATAAAGACAAATGCATACATATGTTCATTGCAGCACTTTTTACAATAGCAGAGACATGAAATCAACTGAGATGCCCATCAACAGTGGACTAGATAAAGAAAATGTGTACATGTACATATACACCATAGCATTCTACACAGCCATAAAAAAGAAAGAAATCACGTTCATAGCAGCAACATGAATGCAGCTGGAGGCTATTATCCTAAGTGAATTAACGTAGGGACAGAAAACCAAATATCACATGTTCTCACTTATAAATGTGAGCTAAATGTTGAGTACACATGGACACAAAGAAGGGAACAATAGACACTTGGGCCTACTTGAGTGTGGAGGGTGGAAGGAGCATGAGGATGGATAAACTACCTCTTGGATATTATGCTCACTACCTGGGTGATGAAATCACTTGTACACTAGGCCCCAGTGACAAGCAATTTACTCATGTTACAAACCTACACATGAACCCCTTGAACCTAAAATAAAAGCTGGAAGGACATAAAAAAGAATTTCAGTTGATCCTCTTGGGTTTCTCAGGTAGGTACTTATTATCTACAAACGAACAATGACTTGGGCAATATTTATTTCAAAATCTATACATTTTAAAATTTTGTTTTAAAACATTAGCTACGTCTTCCAAAAAATAATGAATAATAATGACAGTAATCAGCTTTGTCTTTAGCATAGCACTTGCCAAAGTTATTTCAGCAAAATTTTAGTTCCATGTTAATATGATATTATCATGTGGAAGAATATTCTATGATCATACAGAAAAGCAAGCCTCACTAGTGAAAAAAGGCCCAGGAGTTTTAATATGACAAATGCTTATTATGAATTTCCTAGAGTCTAATATTATGTGTAGTTTATCCTCAAATTATTTGACAACTTTAGATCATTAATTCATACTAAATTGAATTTATATTGTAAGTTGCCTGAAAACAGGTATGAGTTGATTTTATTTTCAAATGATTACCTCTCACAAAATCATGTTTTTCTCTGTGGAGTTGAGAAACCATTTATAATAAAATATTTACATTTCTTATTCAGCATATTTGACTTGTATTATAGGTGTTTCATTGTCTTTAACAAAGGCATTTTTTCTATATGTATACTATAGAGTTTCTGGTTTTGATTTCTTTTATTTAGGTTTTACACATTAATCCTTTGTCAGATTACTTTATAAGAACTCTTATTCATATTTCAATGATCCTTTGATTTAAACTGCAGCCAAGATAAAATAGCCTTACCCATTTGATGTTATTACTACTAATACACATTCCCTTTTTAATAGTTTATGCTTGTTTAAAATATTTATATGTTTAATTACTTTGTTTTTCAAGCATCTCTCGTAAACAGCATGTGGTCATATTCTTTTAAATGTTTGACTTGAACAATTATTATGTATTTTAATGAAGACATTAATCTCATTCATATTATAATTCATATATTTTATCTTATTTCAGTCAACTTTTTCTGAATAGACTACATTTTTTCTACTTTTACATTCTCCCGTGTGTTATATATAAATTATATCTGTTTTTAATTTTATTGATGATTACTTGGAATGGTAAATAACATTTTAAAAACGATTATCAGAATCAAGTGTTAATTGATATTTATTGAAACCTGCATTTCTTGTTTTTACTTATTTTTTCATCTAACCCCTTAGAAGGCAATTAGCTGCTTTTTTGACAATAAATTTCACATACTAAATCCTAAAATTTTTGTCTTTGCATCAAATTTTATTACCATATATGTACGTATTTTAAAAATTTAATGAGTGTCTATATACCATGAAATGTAATGATTTATAATCTAAATATTTATGGCTCAAACATAAATTACTATAACACGTGATTGAATGATAAAAAATCAAGGAGATGGAAGAAAATGAAACATTAAGAAACAAGTATATATTCTACTTTGATTTAATTGTGTTGTATTTTTAGAATTATTTTAGGTTACATTATTAATGTCAACTTCATATGGACTTTGTGTTCTCTCTTTATATTTTTCACCTTTTCCTCTTTTTTTCCTTCCTTCTCATCTTCCTTTTTCCCTTCTTTTTTTTTTTCTTCCTTCTCCTCTTCTTTTTCTTCCAGGCACATCTTTTATTTTTTCATCTTCGCCTCACCTTCTTTCACTTTCACCCACAATCTGAGACCATCCACACAGTCATCTGACTGCTTAAAGACTTTCCTTAAATAAATCTATACTCAAAGGTAGCTATATTTCTAATTTAACCCTTTTGCTGCAACCACAAAGCTTGATATTAGACTCCATCATACAGAGCAGCTATATGAGTGGTGGGAAGGCAATGAGAAGATGTTGCTTCATTCATGTGTCATCTTAGCAGATAGTCCAATGTCCTGAGGTGAAAAGCAGCATTGCAGGAGTCGCAAGGTTTCATGATGTTCCTGACTTTGCTAGCAATGCTCTACCAGGACAGGAAAAAGAATTTTTATACACACCACTGAATCTCTAACACCTACCCTATCCTAACACAACTATAAAGTTAAAATGTATAAGGAATAGTCTAAATTAAAGCAATGGCGAACATAACCAAAAACATTCAAATTATTCTATGTAATAATTTGTTTTTCTAAAATTAAAACAAGGCAGATATGAAATGTATTGTCCTGCTTTTATTTAAAAAAAAAAAAATGTGTTCCACGTGATAATTCAAGTCTTCCTCCACTCTTTCTCTTCAAACTCTGTTACACCTTTATTCCCACAGTACAGCAAGGTCTTCATTTGATGGAGATGCATTATTTATATGCTGAGTTCACTTCCTCTGTTCTTTACTCATTAGCCAGTGACAATTGAACTCATACTGCACTGTCTTTTTCATGAGGTCAAATCAACGTTTTAATCTATTGAAAAACTTAAGAAACTAAAGTTTTTATGCTGTGGAAATGTCTTTTAATTGCAAATTTACTTTGCAAAAGGAATTATGTGTTACAACAGGCCAAATAATTCAGCAACAATATACATGAAATTATTGTTTTAATCTTGATATTAAGACACGCCATCCCTACAGGCAGTACAGTAATATTAAATTCAGTGTCATTTTAGGTGATAATTGACATCCACAAAATCATAAATATGCACGCAAATCTAGGAATTGAAATAATAATCCAGACTGTGATTACATTAATTTGTATTTTTATCAGCAAATTTTTTTTTAAATCCACATTTAAAATTCTTATAGAGTACTCCCATACCGTAAAACTGCATTCTATTCTCTAAAGACAGTTTGAGAAACAGTGAATTATACCATGCTCAGGAATATAGGAGGGAGAGGTATAAATGATTTTGATGTGAGAATGACCTAGAAGTAGGCAGGCTATAGCTGAAATATCAATGAATTTTGTTGAAAATTTTGTCTCTCAGCGAGTTGATGAAGCAATGAGGACAACTGTTTCTCTGGACTTAACTTTGACCAAAAGAAAAAACTGGTTCATGAAATTCAAGTGCCAGGAACCTTGGGAGAAAGTCAAGTTGTCATCTTAGTGCTTGAAATAGCAAAGAAAGGAAACACTCGGCGCAGTCTGACAGATACTTAGGACTTTAGAAAAGCAGATTTCAAAAATTTCAGAGAGTAGATGTGAGTGATTCTACCACCTTAGACTTATAAAAAAATTAGAGGTTTTGAAAAAGAAATTCTGATAAGAAAATTATAAATGAATTCAATGAGGTAGAAACAAGAGAGAAAAGTACATGAAAGAAACTATCATAGCTAGGCCAGGCGCGGTGGCTCAAGCCTGTAATCCCAGCACTTTGGGAGTCCTAGACAGGCCGATCACGAGGTCAGGAGATCGAGACCATCCTGGCTACCACGGTGAAACCCCGTCTCTACTAAAAAATACAAAAAACTAGCCGGACGAGGTGGCGGGCGCCTGTAGTCCCAGCTACTCGGGAGACTGAGGCAGGAGAACGGCGTGAACCCGAGAGCGGAGCTTGCGGTGAGCCGAGATCGCGCCACTGCACTCCAGCCTGGGCGACAGAGCGAGACTCCGTCTCAAAAAAAAAGAAACTATCATAGCTATATACACATTCCTGCACTGTAATAGTGAGAACGGAAAAACATTTCTACGTTTTTGTTTTGGTTTTGAGATGGTGTCTACCTCGGTCACCTAGGCTGGAGTGCAGTGGCTCAATCTTGGCTCACTGCAACCTCTGCCTCCCAGGTTCAAGCAATTCTCCTGCCTCAGCCTCCTGAGTAGCTACGATTACAGGTGTGTACCACCACGCCCGGCTAATTTTTGTGTTTTTAGTAGAGAGGATCTTCACCATATTGTCCAGGCTGGCCTCAAACTCCTGACCTCAGTTGATTCACTCACCTCAACCTCCCAAAATGTTGGGATTATAGGTGTGAGCAAGATTCTTATATTTTGAACATCTTTTATGTGGAAACAAGATGCTTGGTTGTTCCCATAGTTGATGCTATGACAGGTGTTTCTATAACTATTTTATTGAAGAGAAAACTGAGGTTAGGCTCAAGGAGATTAAGGAGTCTCCAGAAATATAAAGTTCAGCATAGAGCTATTAAGATAATTGAAGATAATAAAAATGTATCACCCATGTTCAAGGCACCTTTTCAAAAAGATAATTAATTATAGTGGTTGAAGCTGATAATTTCATATTAACCAAAATAGTAGGCAAGTATAGATATTTAATCCTCAATTCATCTACGGTGAAAACTTTTCTTCATACTACTAAAGATAAACCAAGTTCAAAGAAAAGATATCTAGATGACTCTACCTATTATAAGAGGTAAATATGTTTAGGAATAGACAATTTGTATTCTATTTTAGCAAAAGCATCCATCAAAACGCCCTGCCTTGGTCCCCTTCTCACCAATGGGAATCTTGACAAAAATCCCTAACCAATCAACTAACAACTAGTAACTAAGCAGATTCATTCTCTATATAATCTTAACGCAAAACCTCAGAAAGAGTAGCTAGTCAGATGATGGTAAGCAACAGAAGTGAAGAGTCATTTTCGGTTATGCAAGGATCAGCATCGTAACTCTAAGCTATTTGCACAGTGAAGTCATGGAGGACTCATGACCATGAGTAGCCAAAGAATCCAAGTATTCTGGGAGCATAAAGACCATGAGGAATGTGTATAAAGAAAAGTATAGATGAGAAGCCAGATCTCCCTAGAAAGACACAAAGCAGTTTCAGATACCGGCTTCCAATTCCAGGCCTCACGTGTGTAGGTTGCCCTGTGTTTTTTGTCCTTGGATATCTGAATGATACATTGTATGTGATGTATACCTACTGGGTTGTCTGTACATCATCTCTAGTTCTGAAAGCTCCACTCTACGGTTTACTTCCGCTTGAAAATGGGACAGTCATATTCATACAGCATTATTCCATTTCCTTGACAACATTAGTTAATCCAGACATTGAAACCTCAGCCAAGTGAATCAAAAATCCTTTCTGCATAGAATATGAAATAAGTGATTTCAGCTTATAGGCCACTTTCTGAAATAGAGTGGTTGTAAATTTTAGAGTTATTCATATTAGTCATTATCTACTATTTTAACTAGAAAACATAAATTTTCTCTGTACAAATGAATATGGATGAGAAAAAAAGATAATGTGAAAAGGAGAGGAGAGACAACAGATTAAGAGAACTTACTGAGCTCCCTTCAAGTGGACTGATGTGTGGTTGATTTCTAAAATACATTCCTGCCTTTGGGTTCCATGAGGCAGCTCCTATTTCTTACACAATTACAGCATCAATGTAAGCAGCATGTGGATAATTGTAGTGAATGGAAAGAGTGCTAGAAAATGGTGTACAGATCAATATATTTTCTGCTTCTCTCATGTAAAATTTAAATGGACATACCACAATTATATATCATGGAGCAATCCATCAATTCCCAGCAAAATTCCAAGACATATAATTAAACAGATGGCTCATGAACACCTAGAAAAGGAAGAAGCAATCACTGAGAGCCACTTTGAGTTCACTAAGAATAAATTATACCAAATTAATTAAATTATTTAGACATAGTGAATCTGCATTTCAATGAGGCACTTAATGCAGTGTTTTGTTGGTGTCTTTGTGAACAAGATAGATGTACAGAGGATTTTTGTAAATTATGTGGATATGTGTTAGTTGAACAATTATTGTCAAATGATGATGATTAAATGGCTCATTTTTGAATCTGTGAATTGAATTGTGAGCCTTATTCACAATTTTAGTTTAAAAATAGATGTAGACATAGAAAGGATGTGTATCAATTTGGAGAGGTAGTCAAATATCGGATGACAGAATCATGATGAAAAAAATCAATTTTTTTTTGTCATGAAGTTTGAAACAGTAGATCAAATTGAGCAAGAAGGAATTCTGGAAGATAAATATAAAGTCTAACACCTAAATTTAAAAGTCAACCACAGATACAGGATAGCAGAGATTGTGAATAGGAAAGAGATGTTCATGTCCTTGGATAAATGGGACCCTACCTTGTAGCTCCATATTCACATCTCCTAACGCAATTCCTGACACAACATAAAAGCTTATATTAGATAATTTTTAATTAATAAGAGATTTAACATGAGCCAACAAAAATATATTGCATTTTCATAGAACAGTGTTTAGCAAGGGAGTCAACAATGTCCCTGTAGCTTGCATCGATAAGACTGTATTTGGAGCACTGTGTCTGCTCCAGATATTAATATCAATTAGGTGGAACACTGATGGGGTGTAGTGGTTCCAGAACTAATAGGAGGGTGAAAAACGGGGTTCCTGTATTTGTCATGGTTCTCCAGAGCAAAAGAATCAGGATATGTGTGTGTGTGTCTCTGTGTGGATGTCTGTGTTTATGCGTGACTGTGTGTATGTCTGGTATATGTGTGCATATATACATATATATGTGAGTCAATTCCTTCAAATTTCTCTCTACCCTAGAGAGAGAGAGAGAGGAGACAGGGAGAGTTGAGGGAACCGACTCACACAATTACAGAAACTGGAGATCCAGAGAAGAGTTGATGTTGAAATTCAAGTCCAAAGGCAGTCTGTTGGCAGAATTCCCTCTTCTTTGGGAAAGGTCAATCTTTTTCTTAAGGTCCTAACTGATTAAATAAGACTTTCCCACCTTATGAAGGGTAACCTACTCTACTCAAAGTCTGCTGATTTAAATGTTAATCTTATTTAAAATTACTTTCACAGAAATATCTAGACTAATGTTTGATCAAATATCTGCCCACAGTGACCCAGAAAAGTTGACAAATAAAATTAGCCATCACAACTCCATTGCTATATGATAAATGGTTAAGGAGAGGAGAGAGATTTAACTTGGAAAAAACAAAAGTTAGGGAAATAAATGACACCTGTTTTAAAATTTTTCAAATTTTGAAATAAAGAAAATATTAGACTTTATCCCTGTAACTCTAAAGTGTTACCTTAAGATACAGGGTGAAAATTACAAGTGAATCCAGTGAATAATATTTATAACATTTAAACTATACTATCTGATTCAGAAGGTATACATATAGCAAGAAATATGTGACAAGGTCTCGATCCTCAAGAAAATTTATAGTTTAGTTGCAAAGACAAAAAGGCACATATAAAGTAAAACTAATTCATTCATTGAATAAACATTTTTTAATGATCTACCATATACCAGGCACTTTTCTATACATTAGCAATGCAATAGCAAACAGCAAAATTCCCCTGCCCTCATGAAGCTAGTGAAAGATACAGAAAACAAACAAAATGTGTATTTGTAACATACAGTATGATAAAAGTGATAACTGTTAATGAAACAGGAGAGTCTGGCTCCTGGCTAAAAACCTATGTGTGACTTCGGGTCCAACCACAGGAAATTATCAAGGCTTTATTTGCCATGTCTCATATGGGAAAGCTGTTATACCCACAGCCGACTTGCTGCAACCAGCGCATTACATCTCTGAAGGGAGTTCCAGTCACAGTTTCAGACCCCCTTAGCCAGCCATGCTTTATGCATATCCAAATCCCTAGCTCAGAAACCTTCATTTCAAGGCCTCTATGGAAGGCTTTCTCCAGAGTTCTCTGTCTAAAACTCCTGGTGGAGTGCGAAGATCACCAGTCTCAAAGATCCTTTTCACTCTGACTCAATGCTGCTCGACTTACAATGCTGTTATGTCTTGATAAACCCATTCTAACTAGAAAATAAAAGGAAAAATATTATAACTGGAAAATGCACTTAATGCTCCAATAAACTCACCTTAAATTAAAAAAATCATAAGCTGTACCAACATAAGTCAAGGACCATCTGTTCTCAATACATTTCCCACTCCTGGTCCTTTTCTTTCCTTTTCCCCATAGTTCCCATGTCCATTAAACTACAGGAACCTTTGTTCCAGGTTTCCTTGGCAGTGAGACAATCTTTACATCCGTGTTCATCCTCCTGACCTTCAACCTCTGTGTCTTTCCGTGGGGGAAAATGGAAAGAAGTGGGATGGAGGGGGAGTCTACACTTTCTCTAATTTATTCTTTCACTTATACTCCAGCAGCAAGTGATCCAAAGGTCTAATACTTTCATTTTTGGTTTGTTGTCCTGGTTGACTAGTCTGAAAGCTGGTACCTAGTTCAGCTGATCTGGGATAGAGACAAAATTAAGCAAGAAAAGAAGAAAATTAGGGACAGAAGAGGTGGGGTTACCATAAGGTGGTCAGGGACCTAAGAAGTTGATACCCAAGTAAACGCCTGAAGGAGGCGAAGGAGAAAGCCTTGTGGCTGTGTAGGAAAGACACTGCAGGTGGGAGAATAGCAACAACAAAGGCTCTGAGGATGCAGGGCTTTCTAGGCACTGGGAAGATGTTCGGTATGCAACATGTAGGCTAGCAGAGGCCTGGCTTCCATGGTTCTTTCGGTCTAGATGGAGAAGAAGATAGATAGAAGACAGTGACAAGTGCTATGACAGAATAAATATAAGTATGCTTTGGAGGTACAAAGCAGAGGTGCCCAATGATCAGGGAGTGTGCATGAGATGACTAATCAAAAACAAGAAGGATAAGAAACAAGAAAAAATGTCACAAAGGATTCCATGATGAAGAAAAAAGAGTCATCAGGTAGGGACGTTGTGCTGCACATCTCTAGGGGACCCCACTCACATCACAGTGTTAGACTCATGCAGTGCACAGCTGTGAGGCCCTATATGACAGTCCAAAAATCAGAAGCTAAAATGAATATGCTGCCGTTAGGGAACCAACAACATTCAACAGCACTGGAGTATAGAGTGAATCAGGCAGTGTAATGGGGAAATCAAGATGTAAGTACAGAGTTGTACAAATTGTTCAAAGTCTAAAAATATTTTAAACAGGAGATTCGTATGACAAAAACTGGTTCTTATGATGGATTAGTGATTGTGGGGCAGCAAGAAAAAACAGTTCTGATACTATTGTAAAAGATGTATTTTCTTGGCTTATGCTAGGGTCTCAAAAACTGGGTTTAAAAAAAAGCAAATGAAGATAGGTAGAAGCAAAAAGGGCTGGGAGTTAATGGAATTAGACATGGATGAGATCAGTTAAGGACGATCTCTATATTTTGATTTGGACACCTGGTACACTGAGGTGGTCCCACTCCAAACAGAAAACAAAAGAGGACAATTGGGTATTGTACACAAGATAATCCGAAGTTCCACCAACAAATTCAAGTAGAAAAGTAAATGGGATGAAATGTTAATAGGTAGTCCACAAAAGAAGGGTTTTCTGGTCAGATATACCTGAGAAAACTATGTATTCTATCCTCTCATGAAGATTCATTCAGTTATTTATTCATTCAACCTCCATTTTATAGTTTCTGCTTTGTGCTATTTTAATCTGTGTTTTACTCTGGAATGTAGAAGTAAAAAAGAAAAACATGGTCCCTGCCTTCAAGAACCTTACATTCTATGCGGAATACGTGAACAAATAATTGTTTGAACTATAATTGGGAAAATGTTGTGAATGAGTAGCAGAAGGTGTTAGGAGTGTGTAAAACTAGACTAATCTAGCCTGACGAGCTCCTGTGTGATTCTCACATTGGTGTTTTCAAATCCTGCTACTCTAGTGAACCCTATCAGAATTATGTAAATAAGAGTTTCCAAGAGTTGTTAGGTCTTTTTAAGCATGGAAGTCTTTTTATTTTCCCCCATGAAATGTCTATTACTTGTAAAGAGCAAATCTTGGAATGTAGTTTGGAAAACTCTCAGAAAAGGGACGAGGGAAAGTTTAATAAGTAGTTGAGTCTTCATCATCAGCGTGTAGTTTTCACCCTTCTGCAAAGAAAGACCAGCAGGATCAAAGGTGTGGATGCAGGACACACAGGGAGCACAGGAAGGTGAGTGGCTCGATGAGAGAAGAAACAGACTGAGTTAAAGCAACTCTGGTCAACTGGGCACTAAAAGAGAAACTATAGGAGTTACTTGGATTGAGTCACTTGACCACCCAAATTGCCTCCATTTCCTATTTCACATATTAAAAATGATAATATTCATTTTTCTCTTTTCTTCCTATCCTAGAGACACAGAAAGGCTGTCATAGCTGTGTTTAATGAATGGAAGAATGAATGAACTCTGATCTCTTTGGTATGTGTAATGAATAAAATATTTTTTGCATTAATAATGAAATACAGTTATTTAACATTTAACTGGCACAGATTGAGATTTCATTTCTGATGTCTGGAACTGTACTTTGAGGCATCAAAAGACTTTAAATCAGTTGGATTTTCAGGCAGTATGTATATATATTCTATATATTCTATATAATATATATATGATGGAGATATATATGATGGATACACACACACACACACATATATATATATATTTGTTTTTTGTTTTTTTTCAGTATGATTGTGAGGCAGGGATACTAGAGCCAGAAATATGCCCTGGGAGGACACAGGATTTAGTGTGCCTTCTCAAATCCGCTCGCTCTCCTTGTTTTTCTTTTCCTCCCAAATATATTCTACCAAATTCTTGGTCAAAATTTTTACAATTTATGTGCAAGCAGTTTTAGAAACTGAACATTCATGGGTTGATTAAATAAACTAGAGCAAATTGCTGCAATTAGATAATATGCAATGATTAAATATAAATATTGCATTTAATAGCATAAGAAGATGTTCCAAATATGTTGTAAGCAAAAAGAACAAATTTAGTTTAAGTTCCAATTTTCTGTTTAAAAAATATGCAACTGTGTAGCCGAGTATGCTACCTTCTGGATAGTGTTAAAAACAGGATTTTATTTTTCCATTTTTTTTGTTTATGTATATTTTCAAATTTTCCTATTACTAATTTAAATAAAATTATTGAATAATTAAGTTAAACATTTGAGAGGCATTTGGTCAAACATATATTTTAAGGGGCTACATATGAGTTTTTATTAATAATAGTTGCATTGGATTTACAAGCAAATTTGAGGGTTTTTTCATTTTTAGCTTTATATATGTAACAGCTTTTCTGACATTTGTCAAATATTCTGTTAAATAATCATTCCATGCTTGCCTTTCTGAACACTCTACTCTCACTACTTCTTCCACTACACACTAGCAAAGAACAAGCAGTGGTGGCAACAACTACCTAGATTCCAGTGGTCCTAGTAATTAAGTTGATCATGAATATTCGCTTGCAGGTTGTACATTCTGAAAGTAATGGCCTTAGTGGAGGATCTGGTGAAGAGCCCTGAGGATGAAGCCCAGTTTTTTTGTGAATATCAGGCATGTTACACAGGCTATTGTAAAAGGAGGTTATTGAATGGAGCCTTTTTGGATAACTAGTCTTTTTTTTTTTTTTCCAAATTATACTTTATTCTACGTAAAATAATTCTTGCATGAAAAAATGTGACCTTAAAGTGCCAAACTAATTTTCATGGGTCTATAAAGTCTCGTATCTTTACAGTAACATTCCAAAAAATGTTTAATAAACACTGTCTATGTACCAGAGACAAAGTGTGTGTGTGTTATGTATGTGGTGGGGGATGAAGTGAAGAATACAATTAGTAATAACATTATTTCTGCTTTAGAAGTTTTTAACAAAATAGAAAGGAAGAGGATCACAATATAAGGTGGAATAAACTAATTTAACACTTTGAGTACTGATGGTCTCTCAGTGACAGGGAAGAAAGTAAGAAAAACATATTCCAAGTTAATTAGGACCAATAGCATAATAAGTGCATGAAAGTACATGGTATACTGAGAAAATGGCTAAAGTTAAGCTTAATGAAAGAATATGCATTCAGAAGTAATCTGAACAAGCATACAGAGATCCGTTGTAGTAGCCTATGGATGTCATTTTAGGTAATTTGGCTGTATTTTGTAGGCCATAGGCAGTTGTCATTTTTTTCTTTATTTAAAAAAAGTGATATGCACTCTGACCTACATTTTAAGTAGCTAATTCTGGACCCTGTGTAAAAGGTAGTGTAGTATATTGAAAGTCTGAAGACAGAGATACCAATTAGAAAACTACAAGAATATTCGGGGTATGAGGTAATGTCATTGCGTGCTCTACAGGAGGAAGAAAAAAATTAAATGATAGACTGGTGAAGCACCATCATGCAGGTAGAACAAACAGAATGTAGTCATTTAACAGTTGCAAGGATGATGGCAATGAATGACTTAAGGATAACTACTTCTTTTCATGAGTGACTGGAAAGATGAAGTATTAACTATACTGGATTGCATTCAATTTGGCTTTAAGATATGCAACTTATTGGGAATTAGAATTCAAATTTCAAGAAACACATGCAGAGTTGCCAGTTATTGCTCAGAAGTAAGGGCATGATATTTCTGAGGGGAAAGAAAGACATTAAACAATAAAAAGACCAAGACCAGAAAGGGATAGATTTTATATGTAAGGATTAATCAACCACCCCCCCCCCCCCAAGAAAACTGTGATATGTAAGGGGTGAAAAGGTAATAAACTCAATGGTGAAATTGACAAGGATCCACATTAAAAGCAAGAGTAGCAAAATATAGCTTTTTTACCTCTTTGGTCAGAGTTAAAGAAATAAGATAAAACTAACTAAAGAACAATGTCAGAGAATCATTGGAACAGAAAGATTAAAGAATGAAGAGTGTCCAGTAACTATCAAATACAGCAGAAAATTTGGGGAAAATGAGAACTAAGAATGACTAGACATGGCAAAAAATACATTACTGATGACCTCCGATTTGGTAGTTTCAATAAAGTATAGGAGACAGAAGCCCTAAAAAAACATATAAATGGATGGTAAAGAAACGGAGACAGGCCGGTCACGGTGGCTCAAGCCTGTAATCCCAGCACTTTGGGAGGCCGAGACGGGCGGATCACGAGGTCAGGAGATCAAGACCATCCTGGCTAACACGGTGAAACCCCGTCTCTACTAAAAAAAATACAAAAAACTAGCCGGGCGAGGTGGCGGGCACCTGTAGTCCCAGCTACTCGGGAGGCTGAGGCAGGAGAATGGTGTAAACCCAGGGGGCGGAGCTTGCAGTGAGCTGAGATCCGGCCACTGCACTCCAGCCTGGGCCGCAGAGCGAGACTCCGTCTCAAAACAAACAAACAAACAAACAAACAAAAAAAAAAAAAAGAAACGGAGACAGCAATGTAAAATAGTCTTCCAAAAAATTTAGTAAACTTAAGAAAAGATATGAGGTGAGGGAAGGGAAGCAGGGCATGATAAAAAAGTTTTGTTTTATTTATTAACATTTGAAATATGAGTGCTGACTTCAGAAAATCTGGTGAATATAAAGAAAGATATTAATTGAGTAATAAATTATGGGACTACAATTATGAAACTGAGAATAATAATGAATGCAATCAATAATAAGAATGAATTCAATTAAGGATAGAATGGCTAGCTTTGGAAACCAGGAGCACTTTTTCTTCAAAGACAGGACAAATTGAGTGGAAGTCAAGACACAAATCAGTTTATTAGAAGGGAGGGAAGTTAAGAGTAGTATGTTGACTTGTTTCTTTACTTGCAAAGCACAGACCAACCCTATAGCTTAAGGTAATATATAGATTTAATTATTCTATATCCTATTAGTGGTTCATATAAGAATTTCAAAACTTCAGAAAACTTTGGATAGAATTCTATCTGACATAGCTGGACAGGTAAGGGTACAACTCATAGACTTGGAGTTACAGATAAACCCCAAGAAGAACAATCACAGCCACTGCAACTAGGTTTTCTGAAGAAATATATTTGTATTAAAAGAATAAAGTAAATCTGTTTAGTGCCTGAAAAATTCAACTTTTACACGTGGCTTATGGAACTATACAACATTATACTACAGCTTTCATGTAAACCTAATTTTACACCACAACTGCCTTGGGAAAAGATGCAATGAGTGCCACAAACAGCTTGCGAAATATTTCATAGTCTTTCCATTCAGAACAGGGCACAACTGGCCAGATTGAGGTCATTATGCCTGAACTCAAGATCCAGCTCTGCCATTTGGGATGTCATCATAAGTAAGTTACTAAACTTTTATGCTAATATTTTCTTCAGTGGAAACTATCTGATAGTTTTTCTGTGAAGATTACATAGCTAGTGCATATCCACTTCATAAAAATTACCATTGTTCTCCTCTAGCTGTCCTACTCCTTTTCCACCTTCTCCTCTTCTTTCTCCTCCTTCCCTCCTTCCTTACATCCTTTTTCTCCTTCTCCTTCTCCTCCTCCTCCTTTCCCTTCCTCAATGCCACCTCCTTGCTCCTCTCCTCTTCTCCTCCTCCTCTTCATTCCCTTCTCCCTCTTTCTTTCTCATCT